>NW_027107578.1:1864958-1868262 GCF_000696795.3 Halyomorpha halys | reverse complement strand
ATTAAGGATTTTACGAAGGATTTTGGATTGTAAGGATTGAATACGAGAGGAATTCGAAGGTTTAGTGGAGCCCCAAAGCTCAACTCCATATGTCCAAATTGGCCTTATTACAGTCATGTAGATCAGCCTTTTGTAATGTGTTGGAAGTTTAGACCGTTTGTCTAGTAAGTGCTAGTTAATCGCTTGTCCAAATGTAGGTAGCGGATCTGTTCGACAGGGGTAAGAGTAACATCATTAAATGAAACTGTAGGGCAGTCAGTAGGTTTACGACGAAGGGTAAGGTTGATTTGATGGGATTTGTTGGAATTTATCTTAATCCTCCAATTATGACACCAATCTTCGAGTGCTGTGTGGGATTGGAGATTTTGGGATACAATTAATGGCTTATTATTAACTGCGAGCACAGAATAGTCATATTGAATTATTTAAACTAATTGTAATTAAAAAATTTAAGGTGCTTCATTTCAATTTTTTCACAACTAATATTCTCTTTGTTTAGTATTATGTCAAATATTATTGGACGGAAAAAGGTTTGTTAACGGTAGTAAAGTTTGCCCTGACATTGGGCGGTCGCTGTAAAAAGGCTTGGCGAGACCGAGGCAGTGAGAAGAGTGTGTAAGATAAACATTTACAGAGGAGACAGTATTTGTATAGCGTGGGCCTATTATCGCCTGCTTCGTTTGTCATAGCTCTGCAATAGGGACTACTTTTTATATTCTAAGCTAGTGATGAGCTGTCATGTATTTATCTAGAGTTCCAACTATGTAAACAATGAAGGTCATAGAACCAATACACCTTAATATTAAAGATGATAATTAAATTTAATAGAAAATGGGGGTTTTCCAATCTTGTAATTTGATTTACCGAGTTCCAAATGTTAAAGGATAGTTTGTGTAAGATTCACTAAAAAATCGAAATAAATCAATAATAATTTTTGGTAATGCCAGAATCATTAATTAGCTTCGATAAATTGCTTGCAAAATAAATTTATTTACACACCATCAGCAAGTGGTTAATGCTGGACCGAAAAATTATTTTGAATATACATTGTAAAACACCTCATATTGCACTAGAAACAAGGTGAGACCTGGAAGAACATTCAAGAACTATCAGGCAGAGAACTATGAAGACGAACTTCAATTTGGACAGTCATTTATTGAAATAAAGTTTGAAGATTTAGAAGCAATTTTAAAAGTAAGACCTACTAATATTTTTAAAATATTAACTTCAGTTTTTTTCTATACTGATACAACCCTTTTTAAGGCTGAACATAGTTTTTCTATTTAAACGCTATTTTTGTCGATGTATTTTTGGAGGCGCGACAGTTCAACTATACCCGTTTCGAACCAGTTACCAGCCAAGAGAGAGAAATACTTTATTTATCTATGCTGCCTAAATACATCAGGTTTCTATCTCACACAGCATACTTATCAATCCGTAATCGGACATATATAAATTACACATACATGGTATAATCAGAAAAAAAGAGATACAATAATAAGATATAATAAACATTTTTTTCCCTTACAGTTTCCTTTTACAATCAATTTCGGTCTGTACAACAAATACAAATGTTTCAATACATTCCAATTTTTCTTTCTCATTTCTGATCCTCCAATTTCACCATTTCACAATTTTTTAATTCACCCGATCAACAAATTCACGCTCCTCCTTCACTGACCCGTTAAACAAATTCAATATTAGACGGCAATGTGATATCAGACCATCATTCATAGTTACAGCAGTAGATCAGTCTACCAAGAACAAACAAATAGATACATTTTACGAGAATAAGACTAACACATAGATTAAAAGGAAAATATAATAAAAAACCGGTTACAGGAAACACTTAATAAGTTTAAAAAATATTTTAAAAACACTCTTTTTCCTCGTGATTCTATAATTCTTTTGGTCAATTAGAATTATTATAATTTCGGAAATCACCCTGGGGCTTAGAAGAAAAACAAATTTTTTCTTTACGGGGTCTTGATTTCTTCTCCTGACGAGCGCTGACGCAGTTGGCCCTTACGTGAGCAGTCAGTGTTGTTCATGAGATCCGGAACAAATAATGACCATTTCTGTAGAAAAATGGTTTAAACAAAATACGAAATAAGGAAGGTCCTTTTAACACAATAGATGCAAGTATACTAGCACACGTATGAAAATACGTTAAACGTAAACAAACCCGGGCTTAAAATATTAAAATGCTAGTAACTTGATAATGTTATCATTCTCTGCCTGAAATTTACAAAATAAATTCTCCTCATTATTTAATTAAATTTACAACAAATTAGTAAACAAACAAGTATGCCTTATTTTAAATACAATTTAACTAGTACAAAATAAAATAAAAAATAAAGATAAATGAGCGGCCATAACAGCAATAATAATTGAATTCTTTTAGGTACATAATTTAAGCATACAAATTTAACTGTATTCATGAATCGTTATTAAACTAACAATTATTTTGGTTTTGTTACACTATTTATTTGATTTTTTAAAGAATCACTGATGAATTTGCTAATTCATAATTAAAACCAAAACAATGAAGAGAAATTCAATTCCGTACAGATATTTCTGAAAATGTACAAATTCATGCAGTTTCATGCAATATAGAACTGGAATAAGCAGTACGATCTTTTCATCATACGAATTTCTATAGAATTTTTGCTGAATTTGAAGCCAGGGAACAAAAAATGCAATCCTAAAATCTCTCGAGTTATCATACGCCTCCCCTATAGTCATGTGTTCCCTCAATTCTTCAAATATTTTCTCAAAAGGGAAATAAGCTCCAAAGAAGAGTTGAATGATCAGGTTCAACTCCTTCTCAAAAACATGTTGGGAGAACTGTTACGAAATGAGTGAAGAAAGTCACATCTACAAAATTACATTACATACAAAGGGAGATAATGTCGGGACAAAAATACTACTAATAAAATGACGTTAATATAATCTTATTTTATTTTTTTCAAAGCCTCTATTTGAAATAATAGTTTGGTTATTAACGTATGCTGTGAGCTGTGTTTTTTGTTTTTCTCTGAAACTGGGTTTCATTTTAAAACATGAATATGGCGGTTGTTATAAATATTAACAGTTTTACCTACTCCTGCAAGGGGATAGGTTATCCTTCTGGTAACAATCTAACCTATCGGGAGTAGGAACCTTGAAGGTCAAAATACTTAGGTTAAGTACCATTTCTTCAACAATTTAGTTCAAAAGAAGGTTTGAAAATCAGTTTACGTTGAGGCCAACAAACGTTTTAATTTTACTAACCATGTCCTCTTTTCTTTTTTTTATTAGAATG
>NW_027107578.1:1863073-1864093 GCF_000696795.3 Halyomorpha halys | reverse complement strand
AAAAAAACTATCTAAATAAAAACATATAGTACTTTATTGTTGGGATTATATATTTCATTCTAATCTTCAACGCAAAACCAATTTACACATAACCGTAAACTAGTTTAGAAATGTGTCGACATTCTTTTCAATCATTTGGTAGGAAAATATTGACTGAACCGAACTGTAATATAATCCTGTTGTGAATCCTGAAGAGGGAAGAAGGATCATTTAGACATTAGCAATTTATAATAAAGGACAGGCGAAGGATGGAAGCAGGAGCCGCTTGATAAATGGGAAGCAGTCGATCCTCCGGCATTCTCTTCCTTCTCATTGATCCTATCCTCTCTTCCGCCATCTTATCCTAAATTCGCTTCAAACATATCCGATACTGATAGTATCATTGAGGTCATGCCAGTTTCATTATATGTTTCACTTGTCAGTGATTTAGTCGTAAAAGGGATTAAAGTTGGAAATTTGGGACCTTCGTGGTTTATGTAATGGAAAAGAAGTTCCTAAATTCCCTTTTAGTCCATGAGCGCGGGTGGAGGAGGGGGATGGCAAGATGTTATTTCACACTAATTGTTTATTACTTTAATGAAAACTAAATATAGTTACAACTCAAAATTGATGCACCTTAAATACTTCAATATTTAGTTTAGTTATGACATTTATTGTATCCCTTATTAAGTTTAGGTAAAAATTTTAACCTTTCTCTATTATCAAATAAGATGCAATTTTTTTCTTTACTTTTTTTTTTATTTTTATTTATTTATTTATATTTAGAACTGTATAAAAAATACAACAAGTAAATTTGATCATAATGACATAATGATATACAATTTTTTAATTCACCCGATCAACAAATTCACGCTCCTCCTTCACTGACCCGTTAAACAAATTCAATATTAGACGGCAATGTGATATCAGACCATCATTCATAGTTACAGCAGTAGATCAGTCTACCAAGAACAAACAAATAGATACATTTTACGAGAATAAGACTAACACATAGATTAAAAGGAAAATATAATAAAAAAC
>NW_027107578.1:1853601-1862688 GCF_000696795.3 Halyomorpha halys | reverse complement strand
ATTTCGACACCATTCTTCGAGGATTGTGATATGGGACTGGAGAGTTTGGGATGCAATCAAAGGGTTTACTAACTGTGAGCACACATGTGTTTTCTTTACTTAAATCTCAAAAATGAATTTTGTAACTTGTAGAACAACCACAATTTTAGTAATTCTCCTCACCATTGTTGACAGAGTGAGCAGTTTTAACTCTTGACTGTATATAATTTTAATTAAAATTATCAAAATTTGGGTGATATAACTTTTTTTACTTGCTTAGGTTCTTGGACTATCTGCCAATTAAGATAGCTAATATTAGTTATTTTCAACAATAAACCTTTGCAATCGATAGAATAAGAAATTTAATCCCCCCTTTAAATAAGAGATTTTACATTTCAAGGTATATTTAATGAAAAAATGTGATCTAAAATTTAAAATTAATGTAACATATACAACATAATTATAGATTTATGTTTGGGTTTCCAAGACGCTCTCATTTCTCCCACTGGTGTACCGAGTTGAAGTGGCTCTATTCAACCTCCCGAAGGCAATACTTCCTTGGTGTTTTCCTATTCCAAGTTCTTAAAATCAAGAACCTACCTATATCCATCCACTCATTAAACACCAGATCCCACTTCAGCAAATTCTTCGTCATACGTGGAACCTCCTTCAGGAATTCTCTTCCCATCTCCATTCGCCATCCTCATCCATTCTTTCCTTTAAACAACACCTATTCCTTCACTTTTTGTATAACCAAACCTCCACATCATTGTAATCAAACGCAGGCATACATTGATTAACATTATAAACTGTAGTTAAGCCAATGTCCCAATGTAATTTCATTTTACTTACTGGAAACTTGTAAATGCTTGCTAGACAAAAATCGTAACTTATGAACCATGTATTTATTCTTAGGGGACATATGTTCCAGAATAAAATTATTTTTTCATTTCATTTCATAATTACATAGTTTTATATTACTCACAATTTTAACAATTTTGTAAGGAAATGAATTCAGTTCCTATTTTTGATGTGATATTTATCGTTCCTATAATGTATGGAACTTTATCTGATCGGCCTAAATTAATATTTGATTTACAATTTCAGAAACAAAAAACAAAAAAAAAAAACATTAGATACGAATGTATTCTCATATAGTTATGACTTCCTTCATTTTTCTTCCCTCATAATAATTACGTCACAAAGACATAAAAATTAAGTAATTTGGATTTCATTTCTGTTAGATGAAATTTAAAAAAATTATAGATTTACTATTTCGGTAGTTTAAAATTTATTGAATATTGTCGATTGTTTGAAGTTACCGATAGTTTTATACAAGTAAGCAAACGAGTTTACTAACTTGTTTGAGTAATTAAAATATTCTGTGATTGATAACATTTTAATTCCTAGTTAATGTTGAAGATACAGGCCTATATATGACTAAAATATGTAGTGGGGATAGAGAAGAAAGCATGTGATAAGTAGGACATAGGAGGTAATAAATGGTACATCAATAAACCAATACGCACGAAAAAAAAAATATATATTTTTTGGGTTTGTTAAAAAAAAAAAAATACATCCTAAAAAATTACATAAAATTTCTTTGCCTTTTTCTTATTTCTTTTTTACTTTCATTTACCTATATATAGACAGTTGAGTCATGCCCGCATCGCATTACATTTTTATGTAATATTTGATATTGATGTTTACTAATTATAACCTAAACATTAATTAAATTAAATTTAATGTAGTTTTTAATTGTCATAAAGGTTTTCCTCCTTTAGAGTTTTTCTGTTTTTTTCAAACATACAGTTTCTTGAAGTTGATAAAACTAGGTGTACTAACTAAGGCCTGTTTTGTGAACTTTCTTATTTTAAATGTGAATTTAAATATGATGTGAAATGAATAGAGGTCACATAGTTATGGTGGCCCCTGCTTGGGTCCAGAAACCGGGTGAAAACGTAAAATGATCGGCTCCCATTTGAAGGAATATTAAAGGTAGATTTGGACGGGGAGGTAGTGCGGTCAGGACAGGAGCAATGGCATCCCCGATGGGGACAGAGCTAATTTATGGGCACACCCTTGGGCTTATGTTCACTTCCTCTTAGTAATTAACTTATCTTTGTCCCTACCTATATTCTCCTCTTGTTTATTTAATGATAATTAGCACAGGCAATAATATGATACAATACCAGTTAGTTATTGAAAGTTATTTACTTCAAAGTATTACGATATTACCTCAGAAACTATCGATCTAACATTCAGGAATAGCAATCTGTATTGAGGAACGGCCTTTGATATAGCATGGTGGTATTCACCTATTATTAATAATGTCCTGTATATCGGGTCCGCCATGTTGCACATGTGTAACCAGCGAAATTACTAACCTGGGTTGAATTATTAGCCTTACATTACTGACATTGCATATTCAATGTAACAGGAGAGATCATTTTTGAAATTCTGTTTACGCTGTGATATATACAGATCATAGGACCTAAACAAGAACTGGAAATAAAGGTAATCAATTATTAATTAAGAGTCATTAAATATTAGAAATTCATTACTGCTCAATTTATTATTAATCCAACTCTGCGTTTTTTTTCTTATTATTCATTACTTTATTTGTATTTAATATTTTAATCCATTAATTTCAATTTCCATTTTTTTCATTTTAAATTTATATTCATACCTGCCAAATAATAATTCTCCTATAGTTTTGAGTTTTCATAATTTGGCCCTGATAAAGACCTGTGATGCGGATCGAAATGTTGGTCTCTAATATTTTTGTTACTACTTAGATTATCTTTTTGGTCGCAACTCAGATCCATGTGTACAATAAACAAGACATTTTCAACTTACATAATTACATGAGGAGTTTATCATCAAAAATATGATGTAGAGCGCGCTATCACATTGCATAACTTATATTTTAAGCTGCATGTTACACTTTTTCAATGAGAACAAAACCTAGCTAATATTAGAGAATAAAAAAAAATATGAAAAATTGATTCTATAAAGTAGGAAAAACAAGACTAACAAACCATTTTCTCGAACTTGGTTACTTCCATTCAGGGGACCTAAAAGTATGAATTTTTGTTGAAAACTCAAAATAGAATATTTGCAAGATCTCAATACTCCCCTTTTCCCTTAGTAAAAGTAAAAATTCTGTATATAATATTTCGACATATTGGACTTCCACATTTTAAATTTTTAAAATGAGAAGAATGGGAAGAAAGAGAGAAAAATTATTTAAACGAAACTGCTTCCTTAAACGAAATTAGAAGATGGGATCTAAAGAAATCCCTACAAAATTGATTAATGGTTTCAATCGATTATCGAACAAAAAAAATCATAAAAAAAATTGACCAATATAAAACTTATTACTTAGATTGAAAAAAATTAAAATAAATAATAAATTTTAAGTATGGCTTTATTTTTGTATTTAAATTTATAAACCATCCTAGATTCCGATCATATAATCCCGTATCACCAGTTTAGAGTCAAACATCCCACTTCACTATCCCAGTAATGTCATCGAGTGGTGGACGCTGTTTCGTCTTCTTTGGAGCGCGGAATGTACGCAGGAGTCTTTTTCGATGTAGAACAGACTTTTGATCGAGTCCGGCACCCGAGACTGCTTTACAAACTCAGAATTCCTACGTTCTACATACTTTCCCATCATCCGTTCCTTTCTCATCAATAAATTATTCCATTATTATTCATCCCACAATTCTCAGTCCGCTGGTGTTCCTCAAGGAATCCTTGGTCACATCCTTTACGCCGTCTCTACAGCTGACATCCCGACGAATCCTGACACTATCCTCACCACGTATGCTGATGACACATGTGTGCTCGCTGTTAATAATAACCCTTTGATTGCATCCCAAACTTTTCATAATTAGAGGATTAAAATAAATCCCAACAAATCTCATCAAATCACCCATCGTCGTAAACTACAGTCTTCTTTAATAATGTTGATCTTACCCCTGTTGAACAGATCCGCTGTCTTGAACTGACTGCATCAAGACACAAGACTGAAAAGACAGAGAACTTCACGTAGATTTCGACTATTACAGCAGTTACTGGAACTTAACGTTCTAAACTTCCAAATCATTACAAAAGACTGATCTACATGACTGTAATAAGGCCAATCTGGACATATAGAGTTCAGCTTTGGGGTTCCACTAAACCTTTGAATTCCTCTCGTATCCAATCATTGCGATCCAAAATCCTTCGTAAAATCCTCAAAGCTCCTTACTTTGTCACAAATAAAATCATACATTGAAAGACCTTGATGTTCAATATGTAACCGATCTAGCCCTAACCAGATATTATTCCTTCCATTACAAACTCCTTAACAACCCAAACCCACTAGTTTCTAACCTTGCTTCTTCTTCCATTTCCGACAATCCTCCGAGGCGCCTAAAAAGAAGATGGCCACGAGACCTGCTAATGTAAAACGTCATCAGGATGCTACCAATGGGTAGATTCTCTACACGCCTGTAACACTCCAATTTAACTGAGATCAAATTTACTAAATGTATTATAATGTACAGTAATAAATAATAATAAATAAATAAATAAAAAAGTATTATTTTTTTGTTAGAGAAAATATCGGGCTTTGAAATTTAAATGTCGATATTATTATAAGTGGAATTGTAAATACCTAACAAAAATATTAATACATTTCAAATATAATGCCGATATTTGCAATACATTCCGAGTGTGAAGTGGTTCGTTTGAATATCCTGACCTGGTTTATTCCACAAAGAGGGACGTCTAAAAGCAAAACAATATAAAATATTCCTAGAAAAAATTGGATATTTTCACTATTTTTGTGCATCAGAAAAATAAGTTTCGTCTTAGAAATCTAAAAATAACTTGTTTTATTCATGGAATGTTGGGATGCGGTGTCTAAATAAATGTGCTTTCTCGAATAAGCATTGAATCGAATACAGCTCGACGACTGGTAATATTTTAAGATTCCCCCATCCTTTAACAAGGGAGAAAACTCCTCCCCGTTTTTATAATAAAAGGAAAGATATGAGATGGAAGCGCTAAGATAACAAATATTCCAGTATTTAATCTCTTGTTCATTAAATAAAGATTTAATATTCATAATGGCGGATTACACGGCGGGTCGGTTTATCTCTGTCCGCCCCCTATCGTCAAAAAGGGAGAGGGGATGAAAAAAAAAAAGGAAAAATAAAACTGAAATGAAGATCCCGAGAAAGATGGACTAATAAATAAATTTAACGCTCCGATTCCTAGTCTAATTAATAAAAGATGAAAATCCCGTCCATCTTGAAGGCCAGCGATTTTTTCAGAGATATTATGGCGTTGAAAATCGGCGAGGAGGGTCGCTCTTTCTGCGGGATGGAGGAAAAAAAAACATGATAAAGCTAAATGACACGAGGATGGAAAAAAAGGATAGAAACAAAGAAAAAAAGAATTGGCGGGTTAATGTAGACTAATTCCTTGAGGGCGCCCGCATTTCTCAGCCTGTCCCTTCGCCCCCTTCCACAGCTCTGTCTTATTTTTTGTATTATCTCTCCCTATAGTTTTACCGAATAAATAAATTTTATGTTTTTGTAGGTTTTAGGTTAAACTGTAATTCTTTAAATTTATTCAATATTTTTTTCGAGACTATAATCCCCGATTTTGTTAAAATAAAAGTAAGTTGTTATAACAACCATGACCGTTTCTGGTAATATAGGTATATTTTTAAATATTTATTTATTGCTATTTACAACTGTACATTATAATACATTTAGTAAATCTGATCTAAGTTAAATTGGAATGCTACTGGCGTGTAGAGAAACTACCCATTGGTAGCACTCTAATGACATTTTACATTAGCTGGTCTCGTGGCCATCTTCTTTTCAGGCGCCTCGGAGGATTGTCAGGAATGGAAGGGGGTGCAAGATTAGAAACTAGGGGGTTTGAGTGGTTAGAGAGTTTATAATGGAAGGAGTGATATCTGGTTCGGGCTAGATCGGTTACATAGGGAACATTAAGATCTTTATTTATGATTTTATTTGTGACAAAGTACGGAGCATTGAGGATTTTACGAAGGATTTTGGATTGTAAGGATTGAATACGAGAGGAATTCGAAGGTTTAGTGGAGCCCCAAAGCTCAACTCCATATGTCCAGATTGACCTTATTACAGTCATGTAGATCAGTCTTTTGTAATGTGTTGGAAGTTTAGACCGTTTGTCTAGTAAGTGCTGTAGTAGTCGAAATTGACGTGCAGTTTCCTGTCTTTTCAGTCTAGTATGAGGATTCCAGGTTAATCGCTTGTCCAAATGTAGTCCAAGGTAGCGGATCTGTTCGACAGGGGTAAGAGTAACATCATTAAATGAAACTGTAGGGCAGTCAGTAGGTTTACGACGAAGGGTAAAGGTGATTTGAAGGGATTTGTTGGAATTTATCTTAATCCTCCAATTACGACACCAATCTTCGAGGGCTGTGATATGGGATTGGAGATTTTGGGATACAATTAATGGGTTATTATTAACAGAGAGCACACGTGGTGAGGATAGTATTAGGATTGGTTGGAATGTCAGCTGTATAGGCGGTGTAGAGGATGGGACCAAGGATACTACCTTGAGGAACACCAGCGGACTGAGAACAGAGGGATGAATAGGAACCATTCTGGTAATATATAATTATATTTTTATTACAATAATACGATTTTAATACAAAATCAGACTATTAGCATACATAGAGAAAACTGCCACCCTGACAGCTGTCAATATTGTCATTGCATGATCTTGGAAATATATATTTTGGAATAATGGCATCACTATTTACGAACAATAAATTGAAAAGGACATCCCACATTTATCTAAATCTCACAGTGATTGTTAAACTACACTCATTTTTCAGGATTTCAATAACAATGACGGCGTTGTGAGAAAAGCGCTGGGATCTTCCGTAGTTCAGCTTTTACCTTCGCAAGTGGAGGGACAGATTTGGTTCAGAGTTCCCTTGGCTGATGCTAATTACTTTAAATAGGATTGAATGTGTTCGAGATGTTATGTTATGTATATATTTTATTTAATTGAAATTTATAAACATATACAAATTTACATGTGTATATAATAAAAACGTTAACCGTTATGACCCATGAAAGGTCATGGGTTTAACTTTTTGTAAGGATGCACTGTTATTAAAACAACGGTTATACAAGGAGATGATTTTTCCAAGTTCGCACTCACGTTGAGTTCCATCTTAATTGGGGAAAAAATCTTAAAGTATCAGAAACCACAGGGTTGACTCACGGCTACAGCATTAAAGAGAATAATTATATGCGACAGTCGCTTTTGACCCGGGTCCTTGGAGATAGTAACATACCACTGTGCCACCGCGCTCCCTTTGTTCAAGTGAAGGGATGTGATTGTAGATATGTATATTTATATACCTATATTATTTTTTTTATAATATACACTAAAAATTATAAGCTTAACAAACCATAGCCGTTAGTGACCAAAACGTTCTAACGCAATTATTTTTTTAATACTAAATAAAGTGTAATTAATATGATTCGTTTAAGCAAATGCATTTGAGCAAGTATAAAATGTTTGAATTTCATAGATATCTGAACCGTGGTGGTTCCCGATGATATCATTGCCATTATTTATTCTGTTAGTTACTCGGTATTGAAATATAAAACTTTTTGTTTATTTGGTTAAAGTCGAACTTTTAATTTCAATTATATTTTTGGCGTTTCAGTCCATATTTATATGTGTATGCACATTTTAATTTCCAATTTTTTTTTTTTTAATGTTCCCAAAATTCATCAGAAGCTTTTATTAATAACTGGGGTGACGGTAGCAGCGCGGTAACGCGCCTGTCTGCCAACCCAAAGGTTACGAGTTCGAGTCCCCGGTCCTATCTGGGATATTTTCAAGCATATAATTATATAATACTCACTCAAAATGGGCATTTGTGAGGCACGTTAGCCAATGGGTGGCACTCATAAAAATAGGCGTGGGAGTGACGAACCCACCCTTTGGAAACCACACGTCATGAGACGTATGTATTTCCAACGTACACCGTGCCAAGGCCTTAGATCTATGGTCCGTCACGCCAATAATAATAATAATAATATTTTATTAATAACTAACCGACTTTTGTATTATATTTTTAATGAACGAATAAATTATGTTAGTAAAAGTACGGGAATTTCTTTGTTACTATGCTGTTCAAAATATCTACATGGTCATATTGAACAGCATAAATGTATGCTCATTACGAAGGGTCAAGTATTTATATATGTATTTTGTAACCAAATATCATATTTGTAAAAAAATATGATAATACACTGAAACACGATAAGCAAGGTTTCTTAAAAAAGTTCCTTAATTACTGTTGAGAAAGATTTAACAAGAAAAATACTCTGAAAATTCGTAACGCTTAAGCTGACCTTTGAAGTAACATCAGAACGGGTTGCTAAATTAATTTCTTCTTTGAATTAGGTATTTCTTTGTGTTGCGAAACAATACACATTGTTTCTTTCTTTCAGTTTTTAACAATCACTGTCAGTTTGTAAATCTTATAGAGTTATTAATTCGAAGTATTTTATCAACACTGGCCAAAAGAAAATAAATATATAAAGTTTCAATTATTTCTTCGCTCTAGTCATTAAATATAAAATCAATTTATTTTATATATATGTATTCACACATTGCTAAATATGTAATTCGGTTGTTATCTTCCAGAAATATCTAATATTTGTCCATATTACTGATCAATCAGCCACAAATCATAGCATACTATTCTAATTACTAACAATAATACAATAGTTGCTACTAATTGGAACGCAAGTGCTCCATTTGATGTATATTTCATATCTAGATATGTATACAGATTGCCTATCAACTTGTAATAACAATAGGAATTAATAACATCTATAAGTATTTGGCCAACAATAATACTGTTAAAGCATCAACAATATATATCTTAATGATATTAATGGTTTTGAGTAATTAAAAATTATTATGATCAAATTACTGTAGAAATACTGTTTTATTGAATAATAATAATGTAATCAGCCAAAATGAAGGAATATAAGTATCAGCGTTTAAAGTCTACATTTATATCAT
>NW_027107578.1:1842481-1853521 GCF_000696795.3 Halyomorpha halys | reverse complement strand
GCCCTACACCTGTTCATTCCTCTCCACGGGACCGCCGCTAGGCGTTACTTCATGGAGGGAAATGGCTGAGTGCCGCATCGCTTTCTTCGCATCGTTTTCACGTTTCCATAATTTAATTTATTATATAAAAATAAAATAAATACACATTCACACATATATAAAATATACATTCAACTTTGGGAACTCCGAACTAAGGTTTTGCACCCTCGTTTGGAAGGGGAAGAAGGGCCTCAAGGAAATCCCAGCGCTTCCCTCCCACCACGTCACTGATTCATTCATTCAATGAAAGCCAGTGGAGAATGAGTGAGAGCGCTTGGGCAGCATACCCACGACTCGAGTGGAGTAGCTGACAATTTTTTGAACTTCAAAAGCAATTTATACGATGTCTCAAGGCTACTGTCGTAAAAATCAGTAGGAAAGATTATAGTTTTGTAAATTTTAACTTTTAAGTTTGGGAAGAAAGAACGCAAGCTAAACAATTTCGAAATTGAAAAATAACAAACATTCCTCACCTTTATATCCTTAATTTAATTTTTCTTGTAACTGTAATCTCTAAATACTAAAACCTCTCTACGTATTCAAATTTATTGCCTCATATATCTGTACCACCAAAATTGCTCCAGTTTCTACTGAAAAATAAATATATATTTTGTTTTATCCACACTTATTTCGAAACCTTGTTGCTTACTTGATTTAATCAATGTTGCATTAGGTTTTATAGTTTCTTCGTCCTCTTCCAACAATACAGAATCATCAGCATATACAAGCAAGGGCACTTTAATACCTAGATGTAAACCCCTTTGAGGTATTCATCACATTTCTCATATCATATTATAGTGTCAAATTAAATAAGATAGATGATATAGTATCAGTTAGTTTTAAACCGACCGAAACTCCTTTTCTGGGAATAATGATTAGTGGTTTCAAATTTACTGAAGGTTTCGGTCATACAAAATAAAATTAATTATGGTACGCTTGATTAACTGTTCTGAAATATATTTTTCACCCTTTTTCCAGGCCGAAGCACGACCGATCTGTGCTCGTGTTGGGAAGATAAATAGAATTACCCTCTTCAACGCGCAACCAACATGCTTCTTCCTCTCTCTTGAGATTATCACTGCTCTAGTCGAGAGTGTTGCACTTGTCAGAATGGAGCGTTTCCCTTCAGTTGATTTACTCAATTTTAAATAATTTTTTTAAAATAAGATAAAGTAACTGTATTTTTCTATAGAAGTCACATGCTAATTCTAACGTGGGTAAACAGATTAACCAGCACTGTTTACAATCTACAGCCTTAGAAAATAAAAAAAAAATTTCATAGGATATGTGACTCTTATTTAGAAGAGTATGTTTTAATTCCTCTTTTACAGCCTTAGCTAGAAAATGGTCTAGCTAGTCTTCGACTCTCATAAAAGAATCCAATATAGCTAACACATAAAACGTCTCAAACTGATTTATTATTTCCAGGTTTTGAGAAGATTTTTTTTAAATTGCTTGTTCTTTGTCCTTTCTTTGAAAACCGTTCTACTCATCTATGCATCTCCTATAACAGTTTTTTATCCCCTCCTTCATTTATGATAAAAATATGCCCTCATGTAAGAGATTAGAATCATTATTCTAGATTCAAGAGGGTAATCTAAAAGAGTTTTCGTAGGACACTCTCGGGAATGAGTTGTACATAGTATTCTGTAGATAGTATTTGTACATAGTATGTCATAGAGATTGTATATTCTCCCTACTTCTATCTACTGAAAACCAATTAATATATTAACTATTAAAACTGTAATTTAATTTTTATTATATTTTTAAAAATAAATTATTCTTTATTTTTATCATTTCCCAACAGTTTTTATTACTTTATAATTTAATTTTTTTTTTTAAATTTTGTAAACAATAGTTTCATAAATATAATCAGTTATTATTAAATGAAAAAAAATACATTCGGTTGAAAATTGTTGATAAATGTAAGTTGTAGCATAGAGGCGGTGCTATATAGAGCGTGGTAAGCTCGACTCATTACTTGTGGACTTTGAAGGGCGGTCTCAAAGTGCGTACGGTACTTTGAGCAACACAATAACGGAACTTCAGGACCGATACGATCGTTCACAAAGGTCCTCGGCCTCCCTCCCCCTCCCTTTCTGGCAATAATTACTCAAAGTTTATTTTTACACTCGAAGGAGTCTTTCACAAATCCCGGTTTCCGACTTCAAACGACGAAGAGAGTACTCAACTGTATTCAAAAAGTGGAGGGCACCGTGTCGGAGCGAATGGTAACATGAAACAACCGTTACTTTTATGAGCTTTAACTTAGTTTGTTCGGATGGAAAATAAAATAAAATAAATACTGACCAATATAAAAAAAGGGTATTAATAAATAAAATAATTAAAATGCTCTACGAGATATTTATAAGGATCGTATCAAGAAAAAAAATTTAATACATATGAAATTTACTATTCTTAACTAAGAGTCTCATTTAATTCGATGATAATTTATTAATCTCAGGAATAATTAATAATCAATACAATATTTTATAATTAAACATATCTAAATTTAATGGATTAGTACCTTACTGGACCACTTACTTTTAGGCCGATAGTGAGGAACAAAATTCTGATACTATATAGAACGCTTGGTCCATAAACAAATATTCAGAAAATGTATACCTTAAGCAATTATTACCGAAATTCTAGGGATAATTGAAATTTTATAGGCAAAAACCAGTGTTGTTTCTGAAATGTGGTGATTAAAATGATGGAAAAACATTTCTACTTGAAAAGTAACATTATTTTTATTTTTTTTTAATAACGTCTATAGAAACATATAAGGAACTCACTCAAGGGTAATGGGTAATAAAGCTGTAAGTATTCAATTATGCTACATACACATATTAAATAAAAATATGAAATAAATTAATAATAATGAAAAAATAAAATGAATAGCAAATAAAGTAGATAGATAATATTGAAAATAAAGTAAATAAAAGAATACATACATATCGAAAATAAATAAAACTATATTATAAATAAATGCATACTTATCAATAATGGATTTTTAATAATACATTGTATTCCAAGTAATAGACTACATGAATATTTTTTTATTTTTCGATTAACTAGTCAAACAACTACAGGCAGATTTTAAGAATTTCGAAAATCTTTTTGTTATCGCCAAAAAACCTGTGTTGTTTCTATAATTGAATACATACCTATTAAATAAAGATAGGAAATAAATAAATAATAACAATGAAAACAAAATAAAATAAAAAAAGTTCTGAAACTATAGTAATATAATATATGGATTTTTTTTCTATATATTATATATATTAAGTTCTCTATATTGTGAAATAGAAATTATCATAATCTAATTTACTGCTCTACCAACTACCATGATAGAAATAGCTTCCTACTTTGCTAGGCAGTGTGCAATAAAAAAAAAATTAAGGAAAATAATGTAATAAAGTAAAAATTCGCTGAAGCAGAAAACGAACATGAGACATATCTTGAGAAAGATCCGTTTCCAACCTACTCATAATCTTACAAAAAGTTCTTTCATCAACTATATTTAGTCATGATGTTTTGATCACATTTTCTATAGTTGAAAAAATTATTTTATCGTCATTCGTAGGTTCAATAAGAAAAACTTTTAATTCGTTTTCAACTACATGTCAATAATTGGTGATTTACCAAATAGAAGATTGTGTGAAATTTTAAATTTATATTAAATTTTGGGAATATTATTCATAAAACCATTGTCGTATAATGAAATATTCTAAATTAATTACACAAAATTATTTATCAAAAAAAGGATTGAATAATTAAAATATCGTTGCCAGTTCTCAAAAAATGGTTATTTTGGAATATGCATGTAATCTTCGTAATAAGGATAAGATATACACAGCAAAACACAGAATCATAGTAAAACGTATATAATAAAATCTAAGTAAAAAAACATATCTCGAGATATTGCAGTTCCGAACCGTATAAATCTCACCCTTATTGCTAAAATTATATGCATAACTCAAAATGACAATTCTTTGAGATGTTACACTGTTGAACTGGGAGAGCGATGAGAGGTTCCCGAAATTATAAATAATTTTAAATGTATTTCTACCAGCATATTGTGACAAAACATAGAAGACATCCAGGATAGACTGAAACAACTAATTTATTCAGAGATGAATGTGTGTAAACTGATACTGAAATAATTCAACTAAATCTTAGTTACTATATATTTTGCGTATTGTTATTATGGAACGACAAAAAAAGTAGTTATTAGGTGTTCAGAGAACCTACCTCCCACTGAACGACTTCAATTTAATTATATTTATGGCACTGCAAGCTAAGGTGCTGCTCTCTGTTGTTCGAGTTGAAAACGAGTAACCAACCGCCATTGTCTATGAATGTAAACAAGAGAGCCTATAAAAGTTTTAAGCCCAGAACTGGGTCCATCTCCAAAATATTTACCATTTCTACTTTCAACTAGTTCATTATTTCCAAGCAGAGTGAATAGAAGAGCAACTAAATCTACTTGACCATCAAACAGAATAGAATCCAATATAATACCAAACAAAAGAACAATCCATTACCATCATGATCATCCACCAGATACCTCAAAACAACATATTATTATTAATAATACAACTTTTTGGCTTTTAACCCTATATAAAATATGTATACATCAATAACTTTATATACACTTTTATTCATTCATACAGTCCACTCTATTAATTTACAGAACCATATTTTTTAGATTCACCTAAGATTGCAGTTATTATACATTAGGAAAATAAAATAAGAATATATGTTTCTTATGTTATATATCGTTGAATCACATATAATGTTAGCTTAGATATAATCCTTTATGACTAATAAGCATTAAATGTAAGAGGAATTATACTAAAGAATGGAGAACTTATTTTCTAAAAAGGTATTTCGCCAGCTTATCGTATATTAAAGAAAGGAACCGAAGTAGGGTAAAAGCAAGAAACCATAACGACGGTTCCTAAATCCGAACGCGTACTTTGCTATTTTACATTCCTTTTATCTATATCCTGCTAAAGTCCTAAGCTTCTAAGCTCAACCTAATTGGCAGGATCCTTAGTAAGAAAAGAGCTCAACCTGGAACCCTCTCAATTTTCCATATAATGTTGAGGGTGGTTTCCCTCTTTATCAACATTATCATAATACTCCCCTGTTAAAAACAATTTGTCGACTGTACACATACTAGAACAAGATTCAATTTAAAAGACATAGTAAATTTTTCTAATTTGAGAAGAAAATAGGATTTTTAACTTTGGGAGATTGTTAGCTAGTCTATGTTAGTGATTGTAGGGAAATGGTTTTGGGTAACGGTTTAGAAATGTGCACAAATAGCGAAAAAAGATGTTTATTAGTGACCAACGTTTCGTCCTATTTTTTATTGCTTTATCAGGGCTGAATGGGAACAAGATACTAACATTGTAAAATATCATACCTCTAAAATAATATACTGAAAGTTGTATTATATATATTATGTGTGTGTGTTTTTTACGAGGGTCGGTGGAAATCTTCAAAAGACACGGATAGGCCCGTACCTATCCGTGTGTGGGATTTTTACCCACTAAAACCACTGCCCTACACCTGTTCATTCCTCTCCACGGGACCGCCGCTAGGCGTTACTTCATGGAGGGAAATGGCTGAGTGCCGCATCGCTTTCTTCGCATCGTTTTCACGTTTCCATCCTAGTTACGTGTTCCTAGACGTAGATCTAGTCCTCTCTTCCTCTCTCAACCTCTTAAGGACGACTGTGACGAATCTCTTCATTGCGTTCCAGTGCTGGTCTGAGAGTAGCATATAGCTCACCACGTTTTCTGGTGATGCGTCCTCCACACACTCTCTCCAATTCACTTCTTTCTGCCGCAAAGCGAATACAAGTGAAAAACACGTGCTCCGCGGTTTCCTCGACAGTCTGACATCCAGGGCATTCTGCGGTGTTGTCCAGTTTGAATCGGTACTGGTAGGCTCTAAAGCAACCATCTCCGGTCAAAAATTGGGTTAAGTAAAAATCCACCTCACCATGCTGGCGACCATACCACATGCCCACATCGGGTATTAACCTGTGAGTCCACCTCCCGGAATCTGCAGCCTCCCAACGCTGCTGCCACTGGTCGATCGTTATTTTCCGCTCTTCTTCTCTCGAAAAGTCCAAGCGTCGTCCATAGTGCCTGCTTCTTTCTTCAACAAGGAGTTCCACAGGCGGCATTCGGGGTATCACGCACACCGCCTCGTAGGAAACAGTTCGAAAAGCGCTAACTGTCCTTAAACAAACTCTGCGGTAAACTGAAACCATCTGTCTGATGTATGATATGGTAACCATCGCCTCTTTCCAAATCGGGGCTGCATATAACATAATGGAGGGGACAACAGTAGCAAGAAGCCTTCGGCTACTTTACTTGGGACCTCCGACGTTTGGGATTGTGGGTGCGTTCACACCAAGATTGCTGGAAACTGTTTTTTACTATTGGCAAAGGACACTAATGATGCTTGTATTACAATAAAGAATAAGCATTGCAGGGGCCATCCTTCCTTCATATCTTTCGTTTCTTAAACGGGAAAAATAGTGAGACAGTAGGTAATAGAAGTAGTAAGAAATAAAGTGAGATCAAATGAAGGACAGAGTGAGGAATTAAATAAGGATAAACTATGTAAGTAAGTAAACATTAGTTAAAAACTTGATTTTTCAGTGATTTTTGTAGCTTTCTTGACCACCACCATCTTCCAACACTTAATAATTGTCTTTAATTGCTTATACCAAATATACAGTTGTCATAAACAAATATATTAATGTATTATTCCTTTTATGGCCAATATTAACTAGGGCAAAGAGTTTAAGTTAATTTTCTTAACTAGTATATATTGAATTTTATATTTTTCATAATATGTAAATTTTTAGTATAAAAATGCCATAAGATTAATTAATTAATCAATATAACCAGTGTTTCCGTTGCAGGAGGGTTCGGTAAAACAAATTTTTGGGAAGACTTACTGTTATAAATACTTTATTAATTATCTCTCCCGATGTTTAAATGTTAAAGGCTTTGGCTGCTAAATATTCAATAGAAGTGATTCAAAATGCACTTTATATGAACTAATTTTTGAATAATTTTCAAGGAGTTAGGCGTAAGTGGCCTAATTGTGGTCCACGGAAATCTTCAGGTTGAGAACCACTGGTCAAAAAAACAATCTTTTTTTTCTGTTTTTCAGGACGTAGATTTATTTAATAAATTATATAATATTTTGGAGTGAAATGAAGCAATTTAATTATTTATTTCTTAACTCTCGTTTCTTCTGATTCGGTATGCTATAACTATGTTCATTTCATAAACGCAGCAATTTGATTCTACGCTATTCAATGAAAATCCAAATTCGGTAATATAAAATCATTGGAGGTAATGTTCAAGTGTAAGGTGCTAAAGTAAAAAGGTAGATTAAATTCAAGTTTTTACTCATTGATGAATGTCCAGAAATAGATATTGGTACTTGCTACTGTACGTTTCGACCTAGCTTTTAGACCTTCTTTAGGGCTATAAAACTGATCTAAAATCGTAGAGAGGTATAGATCAAGGATGTTTGGAAGCAGCTGCAGCGCATTGGTGCTATTCAGTATGATAGAACACCATTGACTCCGATCAGCTCGATCAACCGTTAACTTGCCCTGATCGATGCCAGCGAGAATAGTTTCGTGGAAGCACAAATAGACCGGTGAGTGCGGTAGTGTAGTGGTCAAGGGGTCATCCAGAGAGTTAGCTCTCTGAAGCTTTTTTCACCAATATATTCCTAGGAAAATATTCCATTGAAATAGAGCGCTGCAGTGGGAATAACCACGGCATAAATGACTAGAGATATTGTACATTAATAATTTATTGATATATTCTTAAGATATTATATAATTTTATATTTATTTACAAAAATATATTATATTAGTAACCTTACGTTTAGAATAAATCTGAAGCATCCAATAAAATATGAAGCACTTGAATAGAATAATAATAATAAAGTGAAATAAAAAAAAATAGTTGTGGTCAGTGAAATGATTGTAAAGATTTTTCAGTTTCGTTTCGATTTTAGAGAAGTGAAAAGAGTTTAAACAACAGTGTTGAGCAAAGATAAATTTCGATTACAATTATTTTAGTCAATATAAATCTTGCAAGAGGAAAATTACAAGTCACTAATATAATAGAAGACTGCAGGAAAATAACGTAACATTTTTCTTATGTTCTAGAGAGGAAATTTTACCTTGCTGAAAATGCCTATGAGTTACACTTACTTAGTGATTTGGAGTCGTTTAAGCTCGTTTTTTCCTTTTTTTACTTCATGATAGTATCCGCCATTCAAACATCGATCAGAAACCGTTGTTACTCATTTTTTCAATAAAAATCAAATTACATGGGTTTTTCTTTTTAGTGTTCAATTGTTTTAGGCAATTATCGGAGAAGCAAAATTATTTGTAATAATTAATTATAATATTCATTACTTTTTTCCCACCACTGTCAAAGGTCAACAGGTCAACAAAGACAAACAGAACGCCACTTTTTTTATTTCTTTTTTTTTTTTGGTTTATGAAATAATAAATTTTGCCCAAATAGGAATAAAAAATCCTTTAAATTTTTAACTGTTATTTAAAAAATACAAATCTTTTATAAAATATTAATTTACATGTAGATTTAAAAATCCCTATTAAAATGTTTTCAGTAAATAAACAACAGAAAATAAGCAGTGTTTTAATTAGACTATTTCAGATATTTGCAGGAACTGTATGGTCGAAAATAGATTTTAATATCTTGACCGGGGTGAAGATAAAAATGTTTGAAATTGGCCAATAGAATAAGCCGAAACTTTATTTAAAGATAGAGGATAAAACTATGATAAGTTTTTTAATAATTAACTCCCTGGTAATAATCCACCATCGTATGTCCACTGATGAGGATTGTTTTTTGTGTATATTTTTAATATTTAATACTTTTTTATGTATATTTCTTACTGCTTTTATTAATTATTTTTATTTATTTCATTTCATATATTTATTACTTTCTTTTTTTAATATTAATTATTTTTTAATATTATCTTACTTTCCTTTTTTAATATTTTTCAATTTTATATTTATTATCTGTATTTGAATGTATGCATATAGTTATATCCTTGTAGATAATTCTAGACTTAATTTTTTTATAATTTTAATTAAGCAGTATTTGTATCCGAAAATACGATTTTTAGATTTTTATGTGTATGTATTGTTATTTTATTTAAATTTATTATCATTTATATTTTATATTTGAATTTAATTCTATGTATGTTAAAGAAAGGGAAAAAAGATAAGATGTATTAGGTTAAGTGAAAAATATATGGAAAAAATAAAATAAAAGAACAAAAATGATAAAACAAAAAAAAATCATATATTACTATTATATATTATAAATTTACTGTACAACGCCTATATTTTATAAAAATTAAAAACAAATTGTCTTGCTAGGTATAAGTATGATATATATTTTGCAACCCAATACAGTTGGCCAGCACAACATATTTGAATAAATGTTTTCCTCTCTTTATTATATAATTACATTATTTGATAAGAATATTTTTTTTTTGCTTTTTCGATTAATGTTTAATAATATGAGATAAATAATTATCAACTAAAATTGGTTAGAGATATAAGTGGGTCACTTTCCATTTTTATAAGCTCAGTGATATTTTAGTAATTCATTTTTATATTTCTGCTACCTCGGTTTGAGTGAAACATGTGCCGAGGGAACCTAATTTTAGAAATTGTGAGGGAATGTGTGATGGGGCTTTGAGGTTGACAATAAAGGCATTGAAACTGTCATCTCTGTCAGAGCAACAATTCTCCCTTTCAAAGCCCCGAGGTAATTTATCATTATATTTTCAAAGTTCAAACCCCCTATTGCAGGCTTTTTGTCAGCCGGGGAGGATTTAAAAATAAATAAATTGAATGATATCGCTAAAGAGATTTTCCTGGGAAAAGATTCCTTGAGAGAGACGAAGCGCTAGGTAGAGCCAAAGGGTTCACTCATCCTCACGATATTCACGATAGTCACTTAAAGACAGTTCAAAAGCAGTCGGCCCTTTGCTTTGTCGCACAGTGGGGCAAACAATATTAAAACCTCCCGAAATATGGAAAATTCAAATACAGATGTTGAATACAAATTTTTTTAGAAGTTTCTTTATATTGCACCTTTACTAATAGGAATCTGGTATTTTCCGCCATGATAATGTCTATTTAATTGATGCTGAATCCAGTTTTTTTTTTCTTCAATTATTGTTTTATTTTAGCCAGTTTACTATTACTTAAGTCCTTCGGATTTCAATTTTATTGTGTACCAATGATGCCAGTTATTTCTTACTAGTTATTTTTTGTTTACTATATTTATGTTATTTACATAAAATATAGTAACTATATCAAACGCTCAATCTCACAAGTCCAAATATTCCTTAGTTACAGGAATGTGACCGCAGTGAGGTTTAAGATAAAATTTACTCTATTTAAAGGATAAAAATACGGAGATTATGACATACTATGCACAACTACTACGGATTAGATATACACTTTAACTCCTAGAGTGTCCTTCCACAACTCTGTTCGACTAATTTCTGGAATTATTATTTGCATATCTCACATAATATTTCTTATGTACACCAAAGCAATCAAGGTGGGGAGAAAAAGAACTAAGAGAAGAGGATGTCGATAGAGGACATGGAGGAGGAAAGGATTTCCAGGAATTGGAAGAGAGGGGAGCTAAGGATCTTGATAAGAGAAATTGTGGGAAAATATGAGCTCTTGTGCCAGAAAGTCTATTCACAAATCAGGGTTAAATTTGATTGATTTTCGTTTATTTAATAATAATTTCAAAATTTAAACTATTTACTTAAGCATCTATAATATAAAACAAAAGTATTTTAATGAAAGGAATATGGTCCGGGTGCGGTCAAAAAAACTCAAATAGTAGAATTATACTATTTTAATGAGCCAACGTTTCGCCCCAC
>NW_027107578.1:1814178-1841861 GCF_000696795.3 Halyomorpha halys | reverse complement strand
TACTACCTTTAATTTTTCTTATTATATCTTACTTTTTTACATTTTATACCCCTGTTATTTTACACTTATGTTTTTGTTTTCCTTATGTAACTATGTGTTTGTATCTTTTTTAGCCCTGACGAAGCCCTGCAACGTGGGGCGAAACGTTGGCTCATTAAAAGAGTTTTTTTGACCGCACCCGGATCATATTCCTTTCATCTTTCCACAAGGTCAATCAACATCTTCTTAAAGTATTTTAAATTCTAAAAGTACTATTATATTGTAATTCCAAATGATTTCTAATCACTCAGCAAATATTATCTAGAAAAACTTTTAAAAACTTAGTTACAAAACTTGGTATTAATGTAACTTGGAATTTTACTTATGTACAATATGCCCAACTCAGCCTCTGTACTCAGCAATGTCCTCAGATTAAAGAGTTTTCGACAGCACTATGCACTAGCTGGAACCTCTATTCACAAAAAAAGCTTTATCTGATTTCACTAATGAGTTTTTCCACAAACTGTAAATACAGAAATAGATTGCTTTTTTTTTGTTAGATTTCAGAAGCAAAATAATATTCAAATATGCATCACTTTGAAAAGAATTGAATATTATAACTGTTAACACCATATTTTGTAAATAACTTGTGAATAGTATTTAGTCAGTATTACTGTTTAATTTAATTACATTTATTTTATTTATATTATTTTCATTGGAATTTAGTATTTGAGATGAAAAATATGTATTTATTTTTATGTGTAATAATTAAGATATAAAGACGGTTGATAACAGTTCTAAAACCTCGCCTAGCTACAGGCCGAACATCTTCATTTTTTAATCAGTTCCTGATAATTAGTGCCCATGATACTGTCTAACCAGCCCTGTCTGCGTTTATAATTTAATAGTTTGGACATTTTTAGTGTGTTAGTCAACAATAATGTTGATTTTTACCAAACCTTTTCTGCGTTTCGACTTGAATATAAATTGTTGCTAATTAGTTGGCTCGCATAATACATTAAAAAATTAGACCTAGTCTGCCCTTATAGTTAAGTTAATTTTATATTTGATTAAAGATTTTTTTAAATTTTACTTTTATTCATTGTTTATTTTTAGTTCAAGTTTTCAAATGTTTAGATTAATCAAATAAATGTTTATATCCGAACCAGATAGGTGTTTTTGTTCTTTTAAGGCTTTCCAAAATAAAAGTTGGATTACAATTATTGTGTAACAATAATTTTTACACTAATTATTAGGATGCTAACAGTGAAGACATTTTTCCTGCTACATAAGAAATAATATTTAAGACGATTAAACTGTTCGATCATTGCCCCTCCCTACCCCCACGCTCCAAATAATAAAGAATTTAACCGGCACCATTACTGTTTCAAGCGTATGTCTAAATCGTAACTCAACCATAAATTACACTTCGTTAATGAAAACTTTTTTATATCCAATGTTTTGAGGGGTATAAAATTCAGAATTTATTTTTCATATATAAAAGTATCATTTCAACATTTTTTATAACAATAAGATTTATAATAAAACGATATTATTATCATATGGAAGGCATAAACTCGAGAGAGGAGTAGCAGTTGAGCTAAGCCCTCTTAGAGATCACCTCATAACTCACGAGTCATCTTGTTTTCCCTTCTCCCCTCTAGCGGTGGTTCTTCTGAATTGTCCATTCTTCCTACTCAATGGGTTCTTCTGCAATGAACAGGCAGACCAGAAGTCGAGTTAAAAAAAAAAGAGACCATTTTAAAGAAAATGTTTGTTCGAGATGGCCGAAATTACTCTTACCATATATTTGAAAAATGAACGGTTGTCATCTTCGATCAATCGGAATCACATGTTATGTTGATCTACATAGAACTCGTATATGTACCTGCACATCCACCCTTTTAGTTAGAAAATAATAAAATATATTTCTCAGACCTGGTCAATGTTCTTGAAACGCACATATTAAACTATTTCAGGTACGGAACTACATAAGCCTTGTCCAGCTTGTGATGGTACGACTTCGGGTGATTGTTATAATTTTTTGTCTAGTTTTACAACGTACCAAGAGAACAGAACCCGATACATTCCGAAACTGTATAGTACTAGTCCGAAATATTTGTATAAAATCCTGGCAGTACCCACAGATTTAAATCCTAAATTATTCTTTTTAAATGTAACTCAAAACCTAAAACTTAGGTGGTATATCTTTCTTTTGAATATGATGTGTAGCTTTTGTCTAATAATGTTAAACAAGCAGTATATTTTTTTAAGAGTAAGAAATGTAAATATTATGCTTATTTATATTGTGCATTAATTATTTATATAAATGATTTTCAATATATTATTCTTGTAGAGTAACAATATTTGTATATGTATGGTATTAACCGCACTTATTAAATCTATTATTATGGAGTTGCCTCAACGAACAAACAAATATATTATTGTTATAATCTGTTTTAGATACACGCCTCTAAAAGTTCGTTTTATTCTTGGAAAAACCTTAACTTTTTATTCACATCGGACATTTTTCAATATCTCTGATAATATTAGTCCTAAAGATGTTTAGCAAAACTCAAACTATACTAGTAAAATGCATCATACTATGTGAGTAATAATTATCTTCCAGAATTAATTCGTAAAATACTGATATTTCGTAATTAAATAAAAATAATTTTTTTAAATAACTTTATCTTAGGAACTATTAATTAGTACTCAAATTATTTCAAGTCAAATGCACCATAAATATATTTCATAATAAATACCATCCTGGGGTAACAGTTTCCATTACTTTGCAACTACTTGCAAACTTATTGGTTACCAATAAATAGTTTTCTTCTACTATTTCGCCACCCGGACTATCTTCCCATAATATTTTAATTTTGAATAAATGTACTTCACAAACTACTGAGCGTAAAGAGGACTAACTATACAACTATTATAGCTAAATTTTAAACTATTCTATTTTGAAATAAAAAGGTCTATCACGTTTTTTTTTTGTGATATATATATCATATATAATATATGAAGCGGTTCGATTCTGGTCTGGTACGGTCAACTTTTATTCAGTGGCTGTCGCACGGATTGAAAACTCGACCTTCCCACTCTTGTTAGAAATACATACCTGTACGATAAACCCTTCCTCTCTTCTCCTTCGTATGCCAGAAACAGCCAGGAATGTAAGAGGTAAAAATTAAGCTTCATCTTTGATAAAATAAATTTTCATCTACTACGTGTTTCTGAAATATCTACTTTTAAGAATATTTACCCAACCTGATGTACAGTCTAGGTAAAAATTGAATTATTTTTAACAAAAAATTACATTAAGAAAATGAGACAAAGTTTTGCAAAATATTTAAATCTCCTTGAATTTTTAATATTTATTGCAACCTATCAAAGTTGGTTTACGTCCATACGTCCAATATTAGATGCGAGTACTTTTGGCCTTCATGATCAAATATTTTCAGAGCTACATACCCAAGATAATAAAATGCGAAGTGGTACTTCGGAAGACACGTTCTTCCCCCTTCCCTCCCCCCTCAATCCGGAACTTGACAAAAGCACTCAATGGAAACTTGGTGGAATACTAATTGAAAAGGTTTCAACTTGAGCATTTGTTTCGAAATCTGAGAGTGGCGGGGGGGGGGGGGCGTAGGTATTCCGATAACTTACAGGGGTTCTTGTTGCTCTACCATTGTCAAGTGGCATACAATTATCGGTTAATGCTCCACTCGGACAAGATTGAGTTTTACCGTGCTCTAATGATTTCCCTTCCCTCTCCCCTCGACTGGCAAACTCGTTTAAGTTGATTTTATTTGAATAAATTCTTCATTTTTCAATTATTTGGTGTCTTTTTTTTTTTTTTTTTTTTGCTAAGACTTCCGTTGGAGTCCTATACTGCCTAGCCATGGTTGAGGGTCAAAGTTCATCGTTTTGTGGGACCGCCACTCAATGAAAAAAGTCAACGTCCCAGGCCGGATTCGAAACGGCACCGCCAATAAACATCAAACTGGTAAGACAGTGTCTTAACCACTGAGCAATGGGCTCTTAATTTTCTTTAGTCTTTATTCAGCCAGTCTTCAATTCACTTTATGAATCAGTGAATGAGGTAGAATGATATGAGGTTAGTACTTCGGACTGGATCTTTTACCCAGTTTTTTAAGTATACTGTAAAATATTTGAAGCGGTTAAACAATTGCAATAATATAATTATTTTTTTATTGCGTGTTAATAAATGCATAATAACGATTAGTGTTTGGTATTAAAATATATTTATTTGAGTGCATAAGAAATGTGAAAAAGATATTTACTTGAAGTAATTTGGTGATATTTTTCTTGAATCTTTTATCTCGAAAACAATTTGACCGAATCCAAATGTTTAGGTACCGTTAAAAAGACAAGTTTTCTCTCTTTCTGATAATAGCGACAAAATATGATAGTATTTAAAATGATAAAACGGCTCTAAAATTTATTTAATTAATCATAAATACATTGCCTCATATTCTAAATTAACATTGATTAAGTAGAATCTGATGTGTGCTATTTAGTATACTTTCAACATTCTTTTGATACCATAAAAAGATCTTTTTTTTTGGTTTCAGGACACATAAAAAAGAAAATACTACTAAATATCTGTCTGTAGACCTGTGTAATTAGAATGATATATACTTTCTTTCTGACTTCCCTGATAGAGTGAATTTATCTGCCTATTTTCTAAGATTAACTTGAAAACTTCACTTCTAATGCACACTTCTGACAAATTCAAATGTTTCGGTATCACTAGAATTAAAAGTTCACTTTTTTTTTTTTTTATCATACAAATAAATAATTGATTTGCTAGATTTAAAGGAAACGAAAATTCATTTCGATATTTTTATAAAATCATAAATTCATTCTATTATATCTAAAATTCAAATTCACTTAGAAGAATACTATTTGTATAATTTGGTATGTTTAAACGTCCTTTAGATATAATAAAAACATGGAGATAATCAGTTGAATAGCCTAAGAGTTATGATAGATTTTAATATTTCTTATTCTACAAATCTAGCATTATGTACAAAAGATTTGCAAAAGATCTGTGTGTTATGAAAGAAAAAAACCAAGTCCATTTTGGTTTCCAACATAAAGATTAGCTAAAATTATCAAATCATATGCTCAAAGGTTTCTTTTTTTTTTTTATATGATAAATAAGGTTCTCCCCGATTCCTAAAGGGCCACATCCTTAGAGAAATAATAGGAGCTTTTAAATACATAAAAAGATAAAGAAAATAAATTAAGACCAAGAACTGGTTGGTGGCCCTGACAGCAGCCCAAGTTAGCCCAAAGGAAGCCAACTTTTAATAAAGAGAGCTGCGTCATTGTTGTCCTAATGAAAGGTAAATCCGGAGGAAAACTTTTAATAATTTCCATAGCCTAGTCTGAACGGGAGCCGGGGAGGTACCGCTCTCCCCGACAATGGTCCGGAACATCCTGGAGGCAAAGAGGTCCAGGAAACAGGAAGGATCTATTAAACACAATTACTGCCCTCCTCTTCTTCTTCTTTCCGACTCCTTGCCTAGGGGCTCAGCACTTAACTGGAACCCTGTCTCAGTTAGGAAAACAACTTAATTTAATTTAAACCCCCTTTTTATGGATTAAAGCTTATATTGATACAAACGAACTGCAAAGAAAAAAATATGTTAATTAATCCTTCTTTCTCTCTTTTTTTTAAATTTGTTTTTATACAATTTATTATTCATACCCACTACCCCTTATTTTAGGATAAATCTGAAACCTAAATTTTTTTTTTATTGCAACATATATAATTTTTTTTTTAAGTCCTATAACAAGGACTTATAATGCACCACAGCCCAAATAAATTTTGATTCACCAAGCTGGGATTCGAAGCCAGACACTACTGAACCAAGCGTTTTGGGACACATGTCCCAACTCACTCAGGCGTCAGGTCCTCACAAAATATAAATTCTTTTGTTTTATCTTAAAAATTTCGAGTCTGTTTTGAAAAAAATAATATAGTTAAACAGCTTGGAGAATGGAGTAAAACGGAGAGGGTAAACTACTAGGAAATGTGAAGTCAAAAAACCTGGTCTTATGATATCTCGGGGGGCGTGTGAGTGGCAGCTGATCACCGGTTGCCTCTTATTTCAATTTTGATTACAATGGCGGGCATTTCTAGTAACCTCAACATGAACCTGAACTGCGCCTCGGGAAAGTTATGCCTCATCCATAACTTCATTAATCAAGCCAGTTGAAGAGAAATACTTTTGACTCTTAGATGATGTAATATATTGGAGGGGGCAAGTCGCTTTGGATGACTCCAAGGCGTGGCAGAGAAGAAGCCAATCACAGGCTGCCATTCACAAGTTATTATTCAAATGATAGATATTTCTGATGACCTCAACGTGAACATGAGTTCCAACTCCCCACTTTTGCTTTGAAGGAGAGTAAGACATTCCATCCACTTGTTTGAACTTAATAAAAATATATTTGCATGATTGGGTTATTGTTAAAACCTGCTGAAATTGCTTTAAAATAAACAAGGATCATAAATTCGTACTATCTTTGAAAAACTGGTCCAAATTAGATGACTTTGATCTTAAATAATTTAATTAACTTTTACACAGCGGCATATTTAATTTACTAAGTTAAAGTTAAATATTGATTTGAGTTGCTGCCACTTTTCACTTCCGCACAGTTATCATCTCATTTTTCAAAAACAGTTTATGGTAAAATATGTTATTTTATTGTTAATACAACTGTTAAATATATAAATATAAATGTTTTGAAGTAATAAATAATACCAATTGTAAATAATAATAAAAAACAAACATGCAAGATGGTGGGTGTTTGACAAGCAGCAATCTAAAGTTATATTAAAGAGGACGTTTTCTCCACTTTGAGAGTAATCTCACTATCTAAGTTCCACATACAAGATTTCGCCTTAGCTTGTTTGTTTACACCTAATGGAGTGGGCAAGCTGCTAGGAAATCTGAAGCCAAAAAGGCGTATAATGAATTCGGGATGCATGGCAGAGGAATAGAAGCCAATCACCGGCTGCATTATGTTTCATTTTAGATTGTGGACAAATCTAGGTTTGAAATGGTGGACAATCCTATTAACCTTGATGTAATCCTAAGTTTGTTTGTTTGGTTGTTTAGTGGCGCCAAACTTCATTGGTCATCAACGCCATTTATATTTTATTTAATTTTGCTAATATTCGTTAAATTTTATTTATTTTTAATTTTTTTTTTTTTTTTATTATTTTTTTTTTCTTCCGATCAAGTTATATTTTTGTAAGTAAATTTTGTGATTTTAAAAACTGGAACACCAATTCTATTGCCTTATCATCGTCTCCAATGGTTTTTGAGATATCTTGGCTTAGTCCCAAGCTATTGAGGTGTGGTGTAAAATATGGGCATCGTTGGAAAACATGGCTTATTGTTAAATTGTTATTGCAATACTGGCAGTTCGGAGGGGTTTCTTTTGATATAAGATAGGAGTGGGTGAGCCTCGTGTGACCTATTCTCAGCCTAGTCAGTACAACTTCCTCTCTACGGCATTTGCGACTGGAGGTACCCCAGGGTTTGACATCCTTTTTAATAATTTTTAATTTGCTCATTGGGCTTTCGTTCCACATAGATTGCCATTGATCTTTGACTTCCTTTACAAGAGGCCTGCATATCTCTGACGGAGTTAAAATTGCTTTACCTCGTAATCCTAAGTTCTAGCGAGGTAGTCAACTTACCTTATTTTGGTTTCACTTTCCCTTTGAAGGAAGGCAAGGTATGTCACCTTCTGATACATTAAGGATGCTCTGAAAAACGAAAGGTCTAATACAAGAAAAACATACACTAAAGTAAAATCGAACATACGAGCGACAACAAGCGAAATTAATTTTCTCAGAGAAAATAAAAGAAATCACGTTTATTTTACCTTTAATATTCTATTTCTTTAAATTACATTTACAAACAACCAAACAAAGAATTAGATAAGAAAATAATTCTCACTGTTCTAAAATATTTGTTGAAACCTGAACGAAAATTAAGTTTATAATGTTAATTGCTAAGACCCATGAAGGGTCATGGGTTCAGTACTTGAGACAACGATTATAAAAGGAGTGTTTTTTCCAATCCTCCGGATTCTTCTCGAATTTAGTGTACTCACATAATGAGGCTTGGTTGACCCCAGGAGGGCTCTATAACTAACAGGGTTGACTCACTGCTACAGTGTAACAGAAAATCATTATCTGTCACAACCGAATTCGAACCCCGATTCTTGGTGTTGGTGGCATAGTGCCTTAAGATTGTGAAGAACCGCACTCCCGAACGGAAATTAATATTTTATATAAATTAAATGAAGACCAATCATTTTTTTTTTAAATCACTCTAATGTTCCAACTGTTTCGTCCGGGAAATGTATCAACTCGACTTATGAAGATTTTAAGACTGTTTTCGGTTTTTTTGGGATCAAAGCTATATGCAAATTAATGTCAGCGGCAGAGGGTCAGTTCGGCTTTAAAGAATTTCTGTTTCTATTGCAATTGTATTTGGATGGATAAACTGCGTAACTGAATGGTTGACCAAGAGCTTGTAACAAGAGGACTTGGACTTTAATATCGGAAGAGGGAGAAGGACTACAAAGAGGAAGCTCTATCTATTGAGAGAGAGGAACAAGATGGATGATGCACAGTTATCGTCCCGTAGATGAGATACTGCCCATAACTTACTGTTCAACTGCCTGTCGATAGCCCAATGTCTCTATATCTGTCTGTCTATGTCTGCCATAGTCAGTCTGTCTATTCCATCAACATAACACTTAATAATAATTATCAAGTGTTCGACAATGCATCTAATTAAATAATCACATAGTAAGATATATATATTTTTTTTTTTTTTTTTTTTTTTTTATTTGGACTTAAAATATATCTATCAATAATTTTGCATTATTTGAAAGTGCTGAAAAAGGATTGACACAAACTCAACTTGGTTGTATTATTATATCGGTGATAAATATTTTTCTTAGATAGGTATGATAAAAACAACTTCCAATTCGCAGAAAATAAACCTGAAAAACAGAAACTGGAGTTTTCAGAAATGAATATGAACCAATGATTTGAGTAATCCCATAATTCACAAACATGACAGAGTATAACCTCATAATACGCAAAAAAAATAACATACAAGAATAGATATTAGTTCAAGGCAACCCAAAACAATTTTTTTTTTGCAAAAATGTTGGTTTATGATAAACATGATTTCAAGAATTATTGTACGTAGATATCTCTAACAAAGTTGCTAATAATATTTTGTTCGGTGATTTTAGTGATATTAGCACTGAATAAAAAATAAAATGCAATTGGGCGCCATTTTTTATTCCAAGGGTTTTAAGGTGGCAGGCGTATATCATTTAGCTCATGTGATTAAAATAAATAAAATTATGAGTAAAATGTAAATTTTTCTACTTGAGCTATATAACATAAATCAATCAAGACAATAAGGATATTTATAGTATTTAAATTTATTTTTTTATGGAATAAGGAAGATAATAATTCCCAACTAATATGTGAAAAACGACTGATGAACAGAATATCCTATCAAAATAAGATAGTTTAATGACTGAGTAACACCAGCTAATTTTGAAGTTAATAAAGCAGTATTAAAAAACTATTTTCTTCGACACTTAACAGGAATCGGTAACATCTTTTTATTTTGTGAAATGTTAATCACGAAATGATCACTTTAGATTGAATTAAATGTTAATCTAACCCTTTACTCAGCAGTGTAATAAAAAATACTCAGCTATTAAATAACTATTACGCCCAACCAACCACAATTTTTACTTTAGGTCAAAATAAATCACAATATTAATTCTAGAGGGAGAAAAAAACTGTTTATTCATTCGTATATGCAACATACATTAAAACTTGTAAAACCAAGAATCGGTTGGACTACATCCAGAATAAACACAAAGGATAAATACACATTGCTTTATCATCAATTAACCGAAAATGAAATTGATTTAAAAAAGAAAATGCCAGAACTAATTAAATAGGCGGTAATTAAAAAGAAGGATGAAAACCTACAATAACAGAACTTAATAATGGAAGGGAAACAAGGGGCCAGGGGACAACGAAAAAGGTGATTTAATGAAAGATGGACGATTAGCCAGCTGTTGACCTACAAACAAGACTAAATATTGCGTTGGGGGATGGATTTGGTACCCTACTTCTATAGCTTCTATTGTTAATTCATTAACAAACATATTATTCTACCAAATATTTTTCGCATTTTAAATAGTGTGTTTTTGTTCATATTAAATATCATGTTTGAAATGTGTATGTGATTTAATTGCTTATATGGTTTACCAATAATTGTCTTCTATGTAATTTAATTCTTCTAGTATGCCATTTACTTCTTCAATTTTTTTAAAAGTTATCCAGAGTAATATTTAAGCCTCCAAAACTCCATGGATTGAGTTTTTCTATGTCCTAATATGTATGTGTATATATATATATATATATATAGCCAACACACATATTTAGCCAATTTAAAAAAAAAAAATACTGGTAATTTAAAAAAAAAAGTGGTTCTGGTAATATATTAGTCTTGTAGTATGAATCAATCAGAATTAAGGTATCCTAATACCATACAGTGACACATAATGTTTCATCAATGATTGTAAATAAATGTAGAATATTTTTAGTAATACAATAATTTAAAAAAAAATTATAAACACTTTTTAAGTCATAAATTTATTTTATGGAAATATGAGTTCTGACTGAAATAAATCCTATTTACAACTAAAATGATTTGTTTGAAAACCATCATCATGTTATAAAATAAAAAATAAAAAAATTATGTAATGTGAAAAATCGTTTTGGATCAACCTTGGCTTCTGATCCAATTTGGAATATTCTTACAACGAGCTTCCTGAAAAAACTATTTTATATACTAGAAATGTCTCTTTTTATGATAAAATCGACGCATTTCACATATTTTATTTAAGTATTTTCATAATTTAAATTTATTTGATAATTAGAAACGACGTTGAAAAAATAAAACGTTATTCCAGTAATATTCCATTATATTATAATAGTATTCCAGTAATTTCAATTAGTTTGAAGCGATCGTTAGGCTAACACCCACAATGCTGATTTCTGAGAACCAAAAAACTCTTTCTGGGTGAGAAGGATACCTCTAACCTGAACCCATTTATCAACATTATAGTTTCCCAGTACTAAAAATATTACACTTTCTCAGTCACCCTTTTCTATTTTTTTTTTAAAATGTTTGTAGCTCTTGGCAATAATTTTTTTTTACCTTATTTTGTAAGTTTATTTATTTTAGAAATTTTCCTTTGCCTGAACAATGTGATTGGGAACAATATTATTGACCATAAATCGATATTAAATACAGAGAGACGGACAAACACGAAAACGTTTTTTTTTTTTGTTTTTTTTCTGGCATGAATACAAATTTTCTGATGAATACTGATTTTCTGAAACACTTCTTCTTAAAACGTGAAAATAATTTATTTGAACGATTAGGAAATTTATATTGTAAAAAAAAAGAAGACAAAAGAACGTTGATTTAACGATTTACGCTGTTCCTCTAAAGGGGGTTTTCATTTTTAATTTGTGTGGACTAAAAGTTTTTTTCTTTTTCTTGGTAGTAAAAATCATTAAAGATAAAGAGGACTAAAGGAGACATAAAAAGGAGATAAAGATGGGGCATTGTTCCAAGGATAAAAATCCACATCCTTAACTAGGAGGTGGGGGTGAGCGGAGGAAGCTTAAATAAATATAGAAGAAAGGGGCCATCAAACATTTTTACCTCTGGCATCTCATTAGTCGCCTTCTTGTCTTTCACATCTTGTCTTCCATCAACTTTATTTTTACTTTCTTTGAATTTTTTTTTTTTAGAATTTTTCAATTTTTTTTCCTTTACCCCTACTTTCCTTTAGTCGGTAACCAAAACAAAATTATGGAAATTATAAACGATACTTTACCGTCGGAGCAAAAGCTTTTGTTCCGGTGAAATTAACAATTATTTCAAAATTTTATCCAACAACTACTCTTTGTCAAAGCAAATATTTACCAGAATACACTGTTATTATATGCATATGGCCACCTTGAATATGATCGCATTTTCTTTATTAAACAATAAATGAATGACTATGGAGTCAGATTATTGTTAATAATTTAGTTTTACTACGTCATTTCAGATCGTTGGTGAATTATATATTTTCAAAAAGAGATATGATGCCACAAATTTTTATAATTATAAAATTATTTTTTAAATAAAAATAATTTTATAATTATAAAATTATTTTTTAAATAAAAATAATTTTATAATTATAATAAAAATTGTATATATAAATTTTATAATTTGTTATAGGATGCCTTTCAGATACTTGTTATCATAAATATCCAGGCTAAAATATATCTAAAGTCATTAAGTTATCTTTTTTATTTTTATTTATTGATATTTACAACTGTATAAAAAATACAACAAGCAAATTTTATCATAATGACATAATGATAATGATATGACACAGCATGTAGATAAACTACCCAGTAGTAGAACTCTAAAAACATTTTACGATGTATGGTCTCGAGGCCATCTTTCTTTCAGGCACTTCGCAGGATTGCCAGGAATGGAAGAGGAAGCAAGGTTAGAAACTAGTGAGTTTAGGTGGTTAGGGAGTTTATAATGGAAGGAATGATATCGGGTTCGGGCTAGATCAGTTACATAAGGAACATTTAGGTCTTTATGGAGGGTTTATTAGTAACAAAATAAGGAGCCTTGAGGATTTTACGGAGGATTTTGGATTGTAAGGATTGGATACGGGAGGAATTTGAAGGTTTAGTGGAGCCCTAAAGCTCAGCTCCATAAGTCCAGATGGGCCTTATTATTGTCATGTAGATCAGTCTTTTGTAATGAGTTGGAAGTTTAGACCGTTTGTCTAGTAAGTGCTGTAATAGTCGGAATCTGCGTGCAGTTTCCTGTCTTTTCAGTGTTGAGTGAGGATTCCAGGTTAATCGTTTGTCAAGGTGTAGTCCAAGATAACGAATCTAAGAGCCACATTATTAAAGTATACTGTAGGGCAGTCGGCAGGTTTACGACAAAGAGTAAATGTGATTTGATGGGATTTATTTGTATCCTCCAATTTCGACTCCATTCTTTGAGGGTTGTGATATGGGACTGGAGAGTTTGGGATGCAATCAAAAGGTTATTACTAATTGTGAGCACACATGGGTCATCACCATACGTGGTAAGGATAGTGTTAGGAGTTGATGGGATGTCAGCTGTATAGACGGTCTAGAGGATGGGACCGAGGTAGTATGAGGAACACCAGCGTATTGAAAATAGAGAGATGAATAAGAACCATTGTGGTTTACTTGGAATAATCTATTAGTAAGAAAGGAACGGATAATGAGAAAATATGTAGGAGGTAGGAATTTACGAAGTCTGTAAAGCAGTCACGGGTGCCAGACTCGATCAAAAGCCTGCTCTATATCAAAAAAGACTCTCGCGCAGTACATTCCGTGCTCCAAAGAAGACGAGACAACGTCCATCATACGATGACATTGTTGGATAGTGGAATGGAATGTTCAGAATCCAAACTGGTGATCTGGGATTATATGATTGGAATCTAGGATGGGGTAAGTTAATCTTAAAGATAAAAAAATACAGGTTCATTTAGATTAGTTGCTTGTTTTTAGAGTACAATAATGTGTTGATTAGTTCAAGATTTAACGTTACCAAAAGTAAAAGAAGTACCAGAGGAATCTCAATATTGCAAACCGCATTATAGTGAAAACCTCGATATAACGAACCTCTATACAATAAAAATCACGGTATAACGAATATCCTAAAAACCTTGCTAGAAGGAACTGCCATGTAATAAAAACCTTGAAAAAACAAAAATATAATGCATTTTTAAAATTTAACTTTATGTAACGACTAGTGCGCGTAAGCAAACCTCCATATGACGAATTCAAAATTCTACCACAAAAATAATTTAGCGTTTTGCAACAAATTTATGTAATTGTAACCTCTATATAATGAAAATATCTTAGTATAAACAATTGCCAATATACCTTAATGAAACAATTAGGAGTTTCTGAAGTTTTTTTTAATGGTTCCATTCAATTTTCATGCAATGGGGAGTTAATATACAATATTATAAGATAGACACCAGCATTCAATCCTACTGACCTTCCCCAAGGTAAAACAAGGATGTTATAGCTCAGCATTATTGTCCTGTTATTCATTCTTCCTACTATGATATCCTCCGAAATCTGTAACGGCTACAAAATCATCTCATTATAATTATATTGAATGCTTTAGTCGATGCAGTCAGTCTTTTGTATAAAGATTTAAGATTATGTAAATATTTTTGCATGTAATTTCACCATGTAACCAATGTGGAGTGATTTACATAGTTAGTTCCACTACTTATTAAATTTTGCAAAAATAGCCTTGTTGACCACAAAGTTACTCCCTAAACAATTAAAGTTACTCCCCAATCCGCTGATTAAAAAAAAAAAAAAGAAAACACGAGCAGTTATGGATCTGTAACAGAACGCAAACTTTCCCGTTCGGGTTACCAGGAAGTGGCCATATACTGCAGAGTACCCTTGGTGTAATCCCTTATTAACTGTATAACAGTCATATATGGATATTAATTAACAAAAAAATATTTAAATGTTTTGACTTTCACTAATTCCTTAATTATCTTCACAATTATGTATTCGGCGAAAACTAGACATGTAAGTCATTAACTCTTTTATTTTATTTTTTTTAATAACATTTGTGTATAATTCTGAGTTTTACTTACAATTACTATTGTATATATTTTTTTAAGTGTGACCTAGTATATATGTCATTAGATAAGACTAGAAATGATACGATAATACCAAAAAAATGATATAAAATTGAAAATTCCGTCGTTTACATAAATGTTTGGCTCCTTTTAATTTTATGATTCAAATTTATGAAATCTTATTGTTAATCATGAAAGTGTAGATAAATCCTAAGGTAACTTGTGAAGACAACCAGTTGAATGCGCCATGACAGATGAATAAGCAATGGAGCTTATCAACGCTAAGCGGGGAAGCATACGTCCATGATCAATGGAAATTAGTGTCATTAAATTATTCAACAGCAAATCTCGCATCCAACTCATTTTCAAGCATAGCTTTTCAATAAGATTGGATTAACATTTAATTATGTTTTTATTTGGATATATTAAAATCTTTAAAAAAATGTTATTAAAGCCTTTGTACCAACTAATTAGATATAAAAAATTTATTTTTTAATTGTTAAAAAAATACCCACACACGAATTATCTTTCTACTTTGGTTGCTACCAATTCTAATTTGTGTATAATCCCCGATAGAGATTATATTACTTTATTTTTTTTTTTATAATTCACTTATTTCAAAATTTCATTATCCTTCTAATTAGGATCTGAAATGTTTTAGAAGACGTACTGATTATAAATTAATAAAAAAAACTAATAATCCAAACTCAAACGATTTTCCATGGATGACGGAAAACTGTTTCAAGAGATAATCGTGATACAAAACACACACAAAGCCAGACAGGCCAATAGCTAGTTAGAAAAAAAACTGTACATCGAAAATAATTTTATCTAAATACAATACAATCCTAGCCAAGGTGTTACGGAAAGTATAAATATGAGTAAAAAGCCGAATCGATGTTAATACCCAGGGTTTTCATTAGAGAATTTTATTACTTTTAAACTAAACGCCTGCATAATTGACTGACAACACCATTAATACGTCGTGAGTTTTACGTATTGTATATCTTTTCTTTGATGCAAATAAAAATAAAATATCAAACAATCATTCCACATAGCGAACAGTTATTTGGCTAAATGCCAGAACAACTAATGTCGAAAATTCTCAGTCATGGCTTAGGGGTTTAATTTAAAATCTGTATGATACTTTGAATGAGAATAAAAAGTAATTTAAAAAAAGGGGAACGGTGAGTTTATTGCATATCTCTTTAAAATTGGTATAGCAGGCGGTTGCCTTCAACTTTACCCTACGGACGTTTGCAAATAAATTCCATCTCATGCGTCTGTAAATATAACCCAACAGAAATATTTTAGTACTTGCACGTGCGAACATAAAGAGTGTGTATTAACTTTTTTTCCAGAATAGTCTCGAGTTTCTTTCAGAGCTTGAAACTCGACTACTATAACAAATTTCAATATTATTTATTTTTTGATAATAAATCCATTAACGGCTCGCTTCTTGATTTAAAGAATTACACATCTGATTATGTAAATTTATTCAGCCCTATTTAGATGCCTCCTTCAATGTAAAATCAAGACAGCATGAATCGTATGTTACAACATGACGTCATAGGCGCTCGTCATATGTCTCTCGACTTTCTAGTCTCATATTCGACCACAATACCTTATATATTTTGGGGGGGAAGAGAGTTGTAAACTCCCGCTAGATGGCGCAGTAAGAATAACAACTTGTAACTCTCTTCCACCTAAAAATGTAGACAAATTGCAATCGTTTCGTTGTGAAACAATAAAAATGAATCATTTTGAGTTGTGATGTTGTTCCAAAGCGACGATATGAAGCATCAGAAACCCTTAAAGAATTGTATGTTTTCCCATTTTTATGCACTTAAAATCACATACTGTCTGTCGCTTACATAAAAGTTAAGAAGCTTAACTGGAAAATGCTCATTAAAATAATTCATTGTCAGTGTTTAGAATAGTTCTGAGAATTATTTGATGAGGATCCTAGTTCAATAGTATCAGTGTAAAGACAGCCAAGCGCCCTGGTAATGCATACCTCGCTTAGATACTGAATAGAAGCCCAAATACCTGGTATCCCGAGCAAGTCCCTATATTCATCACAGATCAATTCATCGCTAGAATTATCTTTACTTTGTAATCAATAATAATTCACATGCTAAATATCATCATGACGCGTCAATAGTTGACCGTGAATTATTATGAGGAAGATATGGTGGGGAGTGTAGTCAGAAGTGAAGAAAACTAATCAGAGCTTTATATTGCTAATATTTTTGATTGATTAATTAATCGGAAATTCGCAGCAACTTTGTGGAATTTTCAGCTTCATTTGCCCTAAAGAAGGTGAGAAATCCTGACCAATATGTTGGCACAATAATATTAGTTGTATATAACACCTAACATTACTCTCAATTACCTTTCCTTCCCATTAATTATAATCATACTATCCAAAAATCTTTAAAATTGCATTAATCTAATTTTTAAGCCCCTCCATCTAATTGCACTCAAGACTAAAATTTTGTTAATTAAGAATAATACGAATACGAACTCTTCTAATTATGATAAATTATAACTGATTTCAACTAAATCAAACGTGTCATTCTTTCAAATCCATACTAGACTTATCAACTTTGTAAGTAAAATCTATTCAATCATTAATAAATAGAAGGTAGCATAAATAATGTGTGGATATAAATATATTTTAGTACTCATTTTTATACACGATAGCTTATTTACTCAGTTTTTCTTCGTAAGTGTGATATGAATGAGTGAATATATGTATTTCTATTACTTTATGGCCTTAAATATAGCATGTAATAATATTTAACAAAAAAAAACTATAAAAAATACTTTTATTGAAGTATTAAAGTATAACTCGATAACCTAGAGTTCGAATTGGAAAAAGCAGAGATATATACCTATACAAACATCAGATATATATACATATATTTGATATCGTTAGTTTACAAGAGAAATACACTCAATCAAAAATTAATGTTTTAAGATACTTAATGATATTTTTTTTCAATATTATGGGAATAGTTTATTTACTTTTTATAAACAAATTTCTAAGATACTAATAAATTCTTTGGATTTAATCTTCTTAACACTATGGGAAACACGAAATACATCAAAACTAGAAACTCTTGACTTAATGTGTTTGACTAAAACGATATTCTCTTTGAGGTTATTGTTGTTAATATTTTTTTTAAATATTCCAGATTTTACGTTTTAATTTCTTCAAGAAATTATTTCTTCAGAAATAGAGCTTGAAGCTAAAAGATATAAAGCTTAAAGCTAAGAAATAAGATCGGTATTGATTGTTTTTTCCAGTTTAGCACACGAGTGTTAAAATGTTTAATACTATTTCTCTAAAGAGCAATTTCAAAAATGACCGAATCTTTTCTCAATCATTGATTATAGATAATCTCAAAATATAAGTAAATGAATTGATTTCATCTTTTTCAAATTGAAATAACTACTTATGAAATGCAATTACTAGACTTGGCCTATTAAGTTTATGATAATCGACATTTAAATGCCTTGGGAATCCATTAAAATGAAAATTCATACTGCTCTTAAATAAGAGACAGACAATAATTTATAAGAGACAGATGAAATAATCTTCAATGCTTGGCAAAATAATTATTTTTTCTTACACTTTTTTTAAATTGTAAAAACACGTTTTTCAATAAGAAAATTATAAAAAATTAAAAGAGAAACTAAATAACTGATGAATTTAGATTCTATAAAACTTTTATCGAAATTCAAGCACATTGTTATCACTCATAAAACGTTTATTTTCTTACATGTGAATTGAAGCATTCCCGTTGAAAAAAAATTAAAAACCAAAATTTCTAAAAATTATTTTTTTTCCAATGATATAGTGATTTGTTGAAAAGCAGATATATGTAATAACTTGTTCGGTTTAATGTTGAACGTTTCCATGGTATCTTAAGAAGGTAACTTATTTTACCTAGGTCTTGGTAAAAACCACTGTATCAGGAAAAAAAATATTTTTAATCTTTTTTTTCAACGTTAACACTTCAAGTTAAATAGGAGTATATTATTTAAATTGTTAATTATTTATTGTAAGGATCTTTTTTTTTTTAGTAAGATTCTTAATTATTATTGAATATCAATCAAAAAGCCTAAGGAAAAACCTTCTCTAAACTATTTTAATATAAAATTACATAATAAGAAAAATATATAAACTATTTGTGAAAGTTTATTTAAAATTCTGCTTATTTCCAGATATTTATGATAGTTTATTTAAAATTCTGCTTATTTCCAGATATTTATGATAGTTTATTTAAAATTCTGCTTAGTACCAGCAGCTTGTAATAGTTTGTATAGCCATTGTGATAGTTCATTTAAATTTCTGCTTATTCCCAGCTGTTTATTTACTTATGTCAATCTCTCGGGCCTTCTATAACTACAAGATATAAATTAATAGTTTACTAAAGATTTTGCACAGATTATTTATATATTTTTTAAATTTGTATATGTTTATTTATATACTTTTTACAATCAGAACTCAGCAGACCCCTTAAATTACAAATATTGGAAAGATGGCAGGCCATGTGGGACGAAAGTTCTTCGAGTAAATTAAAAGAAATCAAAAGAGTAGTAAAACCATGGTCGACATCCTACCGCTACAGCTGAAAGGAAGTTGCTCTAACCCGCTTGAGAATAGATCATACTCTCCTCGCGCACTCCTACCTGATCAGAAAACTGCCAACTCCTACATACAAATATTGTCAGTCCATTCTCACGATAAAACATATTTTTGAAGAATTTACTAACTATTTGCCAACAATAAACAGGATAGGACCCCAGATTTATCAGAAGCTCTCCCAGATGAGGAAATTAAAGTTACATTAATGTTTAAATTTTTAAAAGTACATTTAGAAAGAAGGCTAAATTATAAATTATCTTCGATTTTAATTTTTTATTTATTATTTTTTATTTTATTTTATTTATTATTAATATTTACATTTGTATGAATCACGTTCCTCTTTTAAATTTGTTTGAATCACGTGTGTGTGAGTGTGGGGGAGGAGGAGTGTGCGTGCATGTATGGTGTTTGTAGCTTCATGCCATACACGTTGATTACCAGAGGATTTTACCCCTTTAAACAACAACCAACTTTTTACAATTTTATATTTATTACTTTTTTATATTTTTTATTTTTATATTTGTAGCCCCTCATTTTAAAATGTTAATAATTTTTTTAGATTTTAATTAAATATAATTGTGCCTGACCATATTGGATGTCTGTATTTAGAATTTTTACTATTTATCATACTAAAAGAGTTTTAGATTTAGATATATAAGTTAATAATAAAAGAAAAAAAATGAATAATTTTATTAAAAAAACAGAGTAAAAATTATGACAAAAAGACAAACGAAAATATAGAAAAAGATAAATATCAAAGAGCTAAATCAAAAAGAAAAAAAATCATGCACTACTAGTATGTAATTTAATACATACTGACTATGCCTATGTAATATACAAATAATATGAAATTGTCGAACTAGTCTTAGTATGCTCTGTGTGTAGCGACCCAATGCGGTTGGGCGCCACTAATTTTTTGAACGAAGTGTTTCCCCTCTGTTGTACCTAATATGATTGTCTCATATTTATTATTCAATAAATTATTATTTTTTTTAAATATTTATTGAAATATAACTATGTTTCTACAATTTTTTCCCGACCCCTTTATTAATGAAATTGACTGTTCATCTTCTTACATTTGCATACTTTTTTTTGCCGATGAGTACGTCCAATGCCACGGATTCTGTCGGATTGTCTTTGGAAAAGGGGAGCTTTAAAATACATGACCATCTGTTGAATATTTGGACTGAGGTGATAGGAATAAGGAGAGTGTCACCATCAGTATGCATTGCCTAGCTTCGATAAATGACTACCGCGATATATAAAAAAGGAAACAACAATTTCTTTTGTTGGCCACTTTACGGCCTTCTGCTTCGATACTTCCTCTAACCTTTTATCGTCCGTTCGGGTCTCATTCCGTAAAACATTCTTGAAACTCTTCTACCACTTGTGGTAGTGAGGGTACGCCGGGACCAATAAAATGTAGCAGTAAACTTAGACCATTTAGTATTTACGAGGACAAGATGGTATTTCGTTCATCTTACGGACGGTATTAATGAATACTGACAAACATTTTCCTATCACAATAGTGAATTTTCCATACAGTATTTCCCGAACTTGTAACATTGTATTAAAGATTTAATGGTTTGTTTCTATTTTTGTTCCAAATACACGATGAAAATACTTCAGCTTCACTTACTCATATGTTTATTAAAGAATCAATAAAAAAAAATCAGGATATGACTGTTATGTAATTAAAATCTTTTTTGACAATTTTTTGAGTAGACACGTCTGAAGTTTATCATACAAAGCAGTAGTGACATTGGGATTTGCTCCATTACATTTTTTCTTTAAATAAGAATTTTATAATACTACAAATTTATGTTGTGATATTTATATATTGAGCACTGATATAGGTTTACCATACACTGATTTTTTGCTAACCGGCAAATTATCACAGTAAAATATGAAATATATTTGTTACTTTTACTTTGTGTTTTAAGAATCTGAACATAGAACAACCAATCTCATTTAATCCACGCTCTAATTCTTCTTCTAATTCCACGATTTAATTCTTGCCTCACACAACAACTTACATATGTTGATTTTAACTAAAAAGTGGTTTAAGTTCAAGTTAAAATATGTCAATGTTTACAATAAAAAATAATAATAATAAAACTGCTTTCAACTTGTCACAAAGAAAAATGTGGCACTATTCAAGAAATCGATTTGAAAAAATCATTTAAAAATAATGAAATTACTAAACTGAAGCCGTTGTTTAAGAAAGGTAAAGTACATATATATTGATAATACTGGGTTGAGAAAGAATTTAAATTTAATTAATTGGATATTCCGGATATTAGAAATTAGTAGTTGCCAGCTTATAAATAAGCTGGTGAAAGGGCTTTAGCGATAAGACAAATGGTCAAACCTTTCAGCAGGTCTTACAGGTACCGATCGTACGGTTGATAAGAAGCAAGATTCAAACAATCCCTGTATTGGCTTACACTAAATCATCATAGCACCGAGACATAAAACGGCGGAAAAATTAAAGTGTTTTGTGGATCATCACCTTGATGTTTAGGTCGAGTTCTTGTTTCCACCCCCAAAATTTGAACAGCCAATGAAATGACAGGAAAGAAAGTAAAGATGAGGATATAATTCGATAAGACGGAAGGGAAGAATTCTTATGAGATAATTCTACAGACTTCGAGAGAGGTAGAGGTCTGAGCTAGGAACAACATCAGGTTAGCCGACGAATAGAAGACATCTGGGCCAGCAAAGTCAACTAGAGAGAAAGGAGACCACCTTTGGAAGGATTCGACCCAGCATGCTTTCAAACCATGTAAATCCTAATAGACCAAAACTGTAATTTTGAATGATAAGTCTGTTGATTAAATAATAGTAAAGCCCATGATAGTAAATTTGAATTCTATTTATACAATAACAGTGATTCATAACCAATATCTTTTATAAGATCATTCGTAAAAATAACTCATTTGTAAAAAAGTGTAATAAATATAATGTTATACCAACTTGATTTTATGGTTTAACTATCTGATTATCACAGCTTAGTAAATTGATGACATGAAACTTTTGTAAAAGTATACACAATTATATGTATCACACCTTAGCTAGGGGGTCTGTAGTTTCTAGTCTAATTTAATTTAAATAGATTTCAAGAACAGTAGGTCGCTTCCTTATGGTATAGAGTTGTATAATATCATATATAATACATATACATAAATAGATAATAAATCCGGTTTCAGGAAACTCCATCCGCCTTAGAACCACGGTTCACTAGAAACATAGTATTTTATTAATTATGTGAAAGCGTGTGAGGGAAAATCTTCCCTTCCCTCGCGCCCCCAGTATCCCGTGATTGAATAGGGAGTAGAGCAGCATTGTAAAATTATTTAAAACTAGGAATTAGAGTAGTAATTGTATCAAATACCTGTAATTGAATCTTAAAACATTTAAAAGCAGAGCAGGAACAAAAATTAAGATTTATTTTGAATCCCATTGAATTAACTTTAGAATTCAATACATGCATTGTGAGTCTACCAATAGAATATTTTCCAGTGAAGAAAAATATGTTTATAAATTCAATTTCGTATAAAAATTCTAACTGAGAAAAATGAATGCACGTCTCTTCTGCTGTAGTGGGTTTGTTGTGCCGAGTCTAAATTGTTTTCAGACAATAAATTCCAGTAATTTAGGAGTGAATTGAGAGATTAAAATAAAGGTTTTTTTGTGTTCTAAAAAAGGGGCGTTTTACGATTCACTGTTTTTGTTTTTTTACATTTAAAAATATGAACAAATGAAAAGGATTCGATAATCAAATTAATTTGGCTATGAATCCATTTTCTAGCCCAAAAGTATGTATAGGAAAAAAAGGCTGCCAAACGCCCGCATATATTATTTCTTGAGCTTTTCAAATTCCAATAACATACAAATGTGTCCAAAACGTTCTAAAAAGTCAACAATTTCGAAAAAAAAAACTATATTTTGCGTGCCTCACTGGTTAAAATAAATTCGGTTGTTGAATTACAAAGTAGAGTTTTGACAATAAATATTATTTTATCATAAATACCTAATTTAAGACAGTTGTTCTTTAAAATTTTACTCTGTAGTAATTAAAAAACGTTAAACGATCAGATCTGTAATAAATAAGATAGAATAAAAATGTATACATATAACATAAATAATTGACATACCTAGTACACTTGCTATCTTGGGCCTCTCCTCATCGACTGTGACTTCCTCCTGCGTCGTGTATACACCAAAGACATCAGCGATGCAGACGATCTTCATCTTGCTCGGGGTAAAGGCGTTCACTTCGTACTCCAAGAGCGCCATAGTCTGGTACTTCTTTTCGACAGGAGTCCTCGATATGTAGCTGGAGTTCACCTGTAATGGAATAAATTCAGGATAGAATTATGAACATCTTGACAAAGTTAGGAGTCAGGAGATATAAGATTTGAGAACATAGTGTGTTGCACCTAGAACAGAAGACGTCCGAAAAATGGCCTTTTTCCAAAATTTAGAAAAAAAAAAATGGTATTTTTTATGATACGTATCTTCATTTTAAATAAAAAACAAAAAGTAGATAAGACGGTTAAAGTGTATTGTTATATGAAAAAAAGGTCATATTATCCCCATATTCGATAAACTGTTAACAATGATGCAATTTATTTAAAATAACACATTCTTACAAATTAAAAAAACACATATACGTATATGTGCAATAAGTATATGTTTTTTTTTTTTCATTTTTAGAAGGTGCCAAAATAATCAAAATATTGTTCTAATGATTAACAGAATTATTCGATGAAGTATTTTAGTTGTTCCGTTCAGGCGATTGAACTGTAACCTACAAGATGCAACAGGAAGACGTAGTCAACGAGGTCAATTATAAATGTACGTTAGAGTTGTTATTTTGATTTTGAAGTAATTTTTAAAGACCTAAATGTTCCTTATGGAACCGATCTAGCCCGAACCCGATATCATTCCTTCCAGTATAAACTCCCTAACCACACAAACCCACAAGTTTCTAAACTTGCTTCGTCTTCCATTCCTGGCGATCCTCCGAGGCGCCTGAAAAGAAGATGGCCTCGTGACCTTAAATTGTAAAATGTCTTTAGAGTTCTACTACTGGGTAGTTTCTCTACATGCTGTATCATATCATTATGATCTTACATCAAATTAGCTTGTTGTATTTTATATACAGTTGTAAATGTCAATAAATAAATAAATCAAAAAAAAAAAAGTCATTTTTATATAAGTATTCTTTAAATTTAGTTTTGTCTTCTTCAAAGATAATTTATAGATTGCATCATCGGATAAAGTTTAAATGATGAAATAATAATAAATAATACGTCATCAGATTACCCCGATGGTTAAAACTGGAAATCGTCGAGAACCCGCCACTACAGCCCATCTCGGAAGCTGTTACTCATAACGGAAATTGGTTCATGAGATGGGGTTAAAATGTTAAAATCTCTCAAGGAGTGAATTTATTGACACCTAAGAAATGTAATCCTCCCATACTTAGGCTCGGGCTTACATAACCTTTTAAACATTTAAATGTATGGTGGTATGATGATGTACTTAAAATGGCTCGATTTTGGTCTAATGATTTCTAAGACATTGGTGAGATCCATACATCACTTGGAAGAGTACTATAGTAGCCACAACGAAATAAGGCGAGTCTGATAAATTGCCACGTAGCCAACTCTCACTCCACAACCTAATTACCGGAACTCACATCAAAATCGAAACACAGAAAAGGTCTAGTTTCGGACTGTAATGGTGACTAAAACACTCAAAAATGTCTAATAAAATAACATCAACCAAACGCAGACAGGGCTGCCTAAAGACACTACCAGGGCCACTCATTAGACGGAACTGCTTATTAAAACAAAGATGGTCGGCCTGTTGCTAGGCAACCTCTTAGCGACGATTCTCAACCCCTAGCAACTGCCTCTATTACTCATTATAACAAACAAATATAATTACATTTTTTTTTCTTTTCAAATAACTAAATCTAAATAAAAATAATTATGAGAGATAGTTGACCGTGGATGATAAATGAGGAGAAGATGGTTGGGAGTGCGGTCAATGAAAAACACAAATAAGTATAAATAATAAATTTATAATTATAAATAAATAAAAATAGATGTAACTAAATTAAATACTAATAAAACTCAAATACTATTTACAAGGTAATTATATATTATGGCGTTAACACCCACAGTAAAATAAAGATTGCTCAAATTGATCTTAATCTCGACATTATTCTTAAACCAAAGTTATGTGTCAATCGATTTTATATTTTTAATATTAATGTTGATATGACAGTCGATATTATCAACTACTGTTAGTTATTAAGCTAAACCGATCCGCTAATTCACTATACGGAATGTTCACTCGTACTGTGCTAGTGTGCTCACATGGTTTAGAATGATCACCCAATTTTTTACCTGCTTGCTACTATAAATTGCTACGGAAAGCGGCTCAATAATTTATAAAAATATAATAGCCAAAGATGAAGATTTCAAGTAGATTTACGATTTTAAAACTATGAGTCCAAACAAAATATCAATTTAAATGTTTCATTTAAAAACGAACGATATGAGCGAAGATAAGCATCATTGACGCCCCATGTAGCCAGTAGTAAAAAACTAATTTTCTAGCGATCGCAGTGAGAAGAGAGCCATTTATTTCTGGAATCTAAAGAAATCATTTCTTCTGTTGAATTCAACGCTGCCTTAAGCGCTTTTCAGGAAGCGGTTCCCTGGGTAGGGACGGAAGAATAGAAGGAGAAAAGAGAATACCGAGAGAGAACATGCCGGCCTACTATCCACCTGAGTGAGTTTAATCCAAATTTTCTTTCTTACCAAACTGGACCACGATCTTCAAACAATCACATCAACTCATCAATATTTGCAATTATCAATGGCCACAATTCAAATTTTCATCACCTAATCTAACCATAGTTTCCCTTGGCCACCCCTTTTTATAATCATTTGAATTATTCAATAGATTCTAGTATTTCTCCTGTCGACTTTCTACAACGAAGCAAATTATTCGATAGATTATTTTTCTTTCAATTTAAGTAAATTTTATTTTATTTAAATTTCTTCAGTAAAGTACACCTATAAAAACTCTATCAAGACATTCTAGAGTGAAGTAGCGCATAGCCTTAAGTTTAAGGTGCACTTCAACAACAATACTAATATTTTAGAAAGAAGTAAAAAAAGTGAAAGAGGTAGTTACAAGTTGTAATAGGTTTTTTTACTCAATCCATCAATGTTCTGCATATTATTTTGGAAATAGAGAATTGGTGTCAGATAAATTATTCAATACTTCAAATTTTCTACAAAATAGAATGGTAATAACATCACGATCACTTTAACAAGTTACAAAACAAATCCGATATAGCCATTACTACATTGCGAGGAACCAAATAACTGTATTGAAATGGACCTATAGGCACGCCAGTCCGAACTGCACTCCAACACACAGTACACAACATGTGAGGCAATAATAGCTCTATCGATTGTATCGTGTAATTGACTATTCGGCGAGGCTATTGTGATTGGGATCTCGCGCCGGGATTACAAACAGCCCATGTGTACAATACATTTTAAGCATGCAACATCCTAACGATTAATGTTGACGATCATTGATAGATTATTATCGGGCTTGTTTATCAGTTAAATTAACGAGAGAGTTCCGAGAATTAAAAAAAAAATATCTGCCGACTAAACTACGGGTATATATTAGTATTTTTACTAAATTTTATGTTTTAAAATGGAATAAATCCTACGATAAACCTAACTTCCTTCCATTACTTAAGTATAACTTTTCGTTCTCAAATACTCCAACCTCATATCGCATAAGACGGAATTAACAACAATAAAAATAATTAGATAAAATGCAAAACAGAAATAGCCAGAAAGAACGGTTTGGACAAGGGGAAAAAACACACTCATCTTTCTTTATCTCACTTTTAGCCACAAGTTTAATAACTCATATTGTTACTGTAGCTCGTAATCCACCATACAGGCGTCACATTTCTGCTCAAGACTGTCATCAACAGCTAAGCCTTCTTACCTATTTACTTTTATATTTTCTTTATGTACTTGATGCATGTATTACTATTAATAACTAGAATCACTATTTAATTAATCTAAATTAGTATATATACATATTTAGTTAACTCTAGTACTTACGTAACATTACTTTCAAATATTAATTTTAATTACTTTAAAAT
>NW_027107578.1:1808327-1809768 GCF_000696795.3 Halyomorpha halys | reverse complement strand
CAACGATGCCCATATTTTACACCACACCTCAATAGCTTGGGAGTAAGCCAAGATATCTCAAAAACCATTGGAGACGATGATAAGGCAATAGAATTAGTGTTCCAGTTTTTAAAATCACAAAATTTACTGACAAAAATATAACTTGATTGGAAGAAAAAAAAAATTAATAAATAAAAAACGTTTAAAAATTAAAAATAAATATAATTTAACGAATATTAGCAAAATTAAATAAAATATAAATGGCGTTGATGACCAATGAAGTTTGGCGCCACTAAACAACCAAACAAACAAACAAACCATACAGGCGTACGCAGTATCACCTGAAGCTACGGATTGTTTGGTAGGATATCTCAGTTACTCCGACGTATTTCTGGGAAAGATAACAGAATAACAGGAATAATAACACTTTTCTTGTATCATAATGTCAAGTAGAGGTAATTTTATCTCGCAGAAAATGGCTGAAGGTCGGTGCTACTCATTTTTTAACAAGAGAAAAAGCGTTTTTCTTGCTAAAATAAAGTGCCACAAATGGGTCTAACTTTTTTTCTCCTCCTTTATTTAATCCCTCCATTTATATCATGTAATTACTATTGTTCATGAATACAAAATCACGGTTCATTATTGGTTCTCATTAGTGTCTTTTTCCGAGCCAGTCGGATTTGAGTCAGAACGAATTAGTCATCCAGTAAGTCAGTAAAGTAGTTAGAAGGAATTAGATACCAAGCTTTGGACCTTTGAAAGCAATGGAGTGTCATTAAAATAATGTTTCATTAGTAGAAGAGGAAGGCTGAGGTTCTTATAACACAATAAACACCGCGCATACTGATGGCAATAATTTTAACCGTGCGGCAACCGTTTAGTTTCGGTCGAGAAGCACTATCACCACAAAGCCTCTAATGGGTAGGGAAGAGTAACGACTTTAACAGCCCAGGGTCCCTCATGAATTTTCCTCCACCCTTTGAAACGACTCACTGAGAATTCAAGATTAGCTTAGGGAGTGAGTGAGAGGGAGGAAGAGACAAGGGGTCTAACTGGCTAAAAAAAAATAATAAAATGAAATGAAAGAGAAAAAAGAGGGAAAAAGCGGGCGTAAATTGAGGAGGTGAAAGGAGGGAGTGATGGAGGGAGAGGGAAAGATTGCCGCTGGAGCTGGCTGGAACTGGAATGAGATTCCAACAATTCCAGGGCGACACGGAGCCATTATTGCCTTCACTGTTAGCTTTAATTTACTCAGGCCTTGTAGGATTCTCCTCCGGGTGGCTGGCCACTCTCCTGCCTCCTATCAAGCGGTGTTGGGTCGCCACCAGCCCCTAACTTCCTCGTGTCCTTTTACCTTCTCAAGTCGAGAGGCGTTTGCGACTTTGGAAGATTTAGTATCCATGAATGCTTGTGAAACCGAACGTCATTACGTTTTCAGTAACAACCTGATTTGAAACAATAT
>NW_027107578.1:1795456-1808277 GCF_000696795.3 Halyomorpha halys | reverse complement strand
GTTTAATATAAAAATGCTATTTTGATGTCATGAAATTTTAGATTACGAATAATTTTTCATTATTATTCAAATTTTAACTACTATTATTATTTAAAAAATTAATAATAATAATAATACCACGGGACTGACAGACTCATTTTTACTGAATGTTATATGTATTAAATGACTTCAAAACAGGAACAAATGTAATACAATATATCTGTGTGTTAGTGGTTAATGGTTCTTTTTTTACCAATCTAGCATTAAAACACATTTTAAGTTAATTTGCTTTTCCTAGGGACATAGACAACTATTCCCAAGACTATTTCTGAGGAGGATGGAAAAAATTGTTTGAGTTAGAGATTGGCCGAAATAGCTAAGGTGGTTAAACGCTTCAGACATTTTTGAAATACTACTTTCTACCATCCCTTGTTCAGGTATGTATTTGTTACTATTGGTATCCGAAATTTTAAATTAAAAAACAAAAAACTGTTGACATTTAGGTTTGTCTTGAAAAGTTGCCGGTTGAGTGTTTTCCACATTGTAGAACGATTTGAAATTTTGACTTATACTACATTTACTGTCCTCCTTAGATAGTTCCCTTAATGTACTCAGAAAAACGGATATTTTGGTAAAAAAAAAACATGTCAATATCAAAATCTTCTACAACCTGTAACATACTTGACCTGACTTATACTTATTTCCGAACCCAAGGTTGATCTATGGACAATTTAAAAGAAATAATATGAGGACGTTTGGGGGTGCGGTCAGCAAAAATACACAGATAAAGGAATATTTTATTTTTACCGACGTTTCGACCTGAATTTTGAATTTTAGGCCTTCATCAGGGCTCCAAAAAACATAAAAATAAAAGGAAAATAATAAACAAACAAACATGGATAGTAGTTGATCGATAACAATAGAAGTAGATAGTAATTGATTAATAACAATAGAAGATGAAATATAATACTGTAGAGGTAAGGATTATACAAAATAAATTATAAATTACATATTATATTTGTATAATTAAGAATTATACAAAATAAATTATCTATCAACTCCTATCTACTTAATTTGTTGTAATGTATATTTCCAAGTTTGTTTGTTTATTATTTTATTATATATAGAGTTATGGCAGTTATCTCTTTTTTGATTTTTTAGCTCTGATGAAGGCCTAAAACGTCGGCACAAATAAATAAGTTTTGGTCTATTGGTGTATTTTTTTCTGGCCGCAACCCCGACCATCTTTTCCTCACATTAGTCCATAGTCAACTATAAAAACTTCATTAAAAGAATAAAAAAAAATTTGACTAATACAGTCGGACTGGAACCCAGGTACTTTAAATTCAGTTAGTTTAGCCAAAAGCCAACCTGTAGGCTCGGGAGCCATCCTGGAGTTTGCCCAGTATTCTTATTTAGAAAAAAACTGGAGGTCGAGCAGGATCATGAACGAATCATCTCATTGCACAACCATTGTTCAAAGATATGTTCTTCCTAACAAACTCTTGACCCTTAGATGCTTGTATTGGTACAGGCCTCTATTAATACGCTATCTGTCTCTTGAGATAATATACTAACCTTTTATTACTAACCATTTTTTTTTAGGCATTGTTCATTGGTTTTGTAAATGTCTGAAATAACCATTTGCTCAACCTTGTTCTGTTTTCCATGGTCGAGGAAGATCAGCAGATATCTTCATCAGTCGGTGAAGGATAATCAACCGGCGAGGAAGAGTGGCCAGCAATCCATCAAGTATCGTGCGGAACGGAGGGGGGGGGAGGGAGGACACGATCATCGACGGGAGTGCCCGAGGACGGACCCCAATCAGTGGCGGCTATGTTCCACTCAGCCACTGATAGGAACACCTGTTGTAATCTGTACCCCTGCTCTTCCATCAAATGCTCCGTATGGTGTCGCTTAGTCAGCTAGTTGGAGTATTCCCAATGAGAAAGATAATAAGCAACGGAATATAAGCAAATTTAAAAACGTAATAAATAGAAATAGTGATAAGGGGGCTACTCATTTATTCAAATTTATCTATTTCTAGTTTTTTATTTATTTAATAAAATGTGGAACTACCCATTGGAAATAATTATTAAAAATTATAAGGACCCATTAAGGCATTTTTAGCCCATTGTGGAACCCTGTTTTTAAACTATCAAATTATATCTGTTAAATTCTACAACTCACCTCCCTCTTCATCATCCATATTCTTTTTAAATTATTTCTCTACCTCAATATAACGTATGTTTCGTTATTTTTTTAAAACTTAATATTTGTAATAGTGCAACACTCGTAAAACAAATTACCTTAAGAAGTTCGAGCCCCGGCCCCAACCGGGTTTTTTCTCAAGCATAAAATTGAACAAAACTCACTTGAACAAGTCTAACCCTCGGGCATTTGTGAGGCCCGTTAGCCAATGGGTGGCATTCACACAAAGAAACATCTTTTATGATGTTCAACGAAAACTGGACATCACATATTTCTTTCCAAAATGGCTACCGTTTCTCTTGTTCTTTCCTCACCGGGAAGAACAAAGAAGGAGTGATTACAGCCTACTGCACAAGCGTTCATTTTTTTTATTTAGTCGACAATTCATTATTTATCTTTATCTCTGTCTACCATCTTTATTGATGGCCTCGTGACCTTATATTGTAAACTGTTTTTAGAGTTCTACTACTGGGTAGTTTCTCTACATCCTGTATCATATCATTATGATCAAATTTACTGGTTGTATTTTTTATACAGTTGTAAATATCAATAAATAAATAAAATAAAAAAAATAAACCATCTTTATTAGCTGGATCTTTATCAAGTTTACCTAACTGCCTATTCGAACAGTAACTACGATCATCTCTCTGTACACTAAGTATTTCACCATCCTTCTTTCAAAGTTTCTTCTTTCTTTAGTTCTATAGTTAAAAAATATGGTGCGATGTGCTCATTACACAATTTTCACTTACGACCCCAATTGGTGAGCTCGGCTTGATGTTATCTTTATTATGGCGATTTTCGAAAAAAAAAAAAAAAATTCAATGACCTAGAAAGGTGGAAATTATAAACAAAAAAATATTATTTTTCTGTTTCCATAAAAGTTCGCATTTTATGCTTCCTCGAAGTGGAAAAAACATGTATATATTTTTTTCCTGATAAGAATAAAACTACTTAACAAAATATAACCAAACCTCGCAGCAATCGAAGAAGATTGAACGTTCTTGGATTTCCCCGTTGTGATCCGATGTTTCTATTTTAGTTATTAAAAAAAAAAAATCTATATTTTCTAGTTTATAAATAATTTACAAATTTCCTCTTTTTCAATGATTATAATTGTTTACATTAATCTAAAATAAAATAATAATTCACCTATAATTAAATAAAATATTTTCCATGCTGTATTCAAACACTTGGCTATAAGAGATAATTCACTACAAGTTCTTCATAACTTTAGTCTATAGTTCCCTCCCTATTCCTAGCCCCAGTAGCCAAACAGTCTCTTAGTCTACTCTTCCAACTATCTCATCTCACCATCTTGTTGGTCTTCCTTTCTTTCTCTTGTATCCCCTTGGTATCCACTAGTTTACAATTTTCTGTCCTGACCATCATCTGGTATCAAGTCTGGCAACTTGACCGGCCCACCTCCATTGCAGTGTTTGTGCTCCTTCAGTTAGGCTTTTAACTTTAATCCTATATTGTAATTTCCTACTGCTGATCATTTCTTTTGATACTTATCATACTTGAAAATTGCATTTGTCTCCTCGTTAATTTTTTATAATTGCTTCCTGTTGCTTACCTTGTTTGATCTATATAATCCGTATAAAAAAGGTTCTTTATAGAAAGATTTTTCTGAAAAAATCGCTTTTTAGCCTTGTTACGCTATTTCAATGAGAATAAGACCTAGTTGAGTTTAAACAAAATCTTTAGAGTTCTTTTTTAAACAAAATGTGGAATGTGAAAATGTGAATAATCGACTCTATAAAGTGGCACTTCTGGTCGGACGATTTTATCAAGAAAGTTGCTGTAACATCCCAGGCATACCATCTGCCATAAATATGTAAATTTAGTTTCGTACCATTATTCGCTTTTGAGCGAGGCTGTTTGGATTGTCATTTGGACAGTGTTCATTTTGCGATAGTTGGTTATTTGAATTCAAGGGGACCTAAAAACGTGTGTTTTTGTCTATAGCTGGAATTGGAAATTTTACACGAAACTTGTAATGTACATTTTATATATAGATCAGTGTGAGTAAAAATAGTAGTAACCACCTGTACCAAACATCTTATGATTAATTTCCATTTATTATAAAATTTTTATTTATTAATAGCCTCCAAGAGCTTATTAGTATACGTTTTTATTTTATTTAGTTTTTTATTAATTGTATACCTTACAATACGTTTTGTAATAAATTTTCATTATTTTCTAACATTTCAATACATTCTATTATCTTCCTTTGTTTTAGTTTTATCAATTATTTTATAATTTACCTCTTATTATTAAATGTATTTTTGTGTAGTAAATTATTCTTTTTTATTCAATAATTTTATTTTGTGGTTTCATCACCAACATTGTAGTGTATTTTCATATTTTTCTTTCCTCTTCAATTTCACTTTATATCATCTTTTATTTACAATTATTTTCTTTACTTTCAGGTATGGGTACAGGTTCAGATGTCTCTTTTTTTTCTTATTCACTATAGTGTGAATGTATATAGATACATATGTCCTAAAGTGTACATTCACGTTAAAATCAGCTTAGTCTGGGCATAGTGTAAGCGTGTCCCTAGGCCAACCAGTGCTCAACAAATATAAACTATCTTTGACGGGAGAGATTTTATCCGATTTTTGGTATGAAATGAATTTCGAGGGTAACTCCTTGCTTAAAATACAAGTGCGATTATTGATCGAAGTAAGTATATTGTAATTATAACTAAATTATTAGTATAATAAACGTAACTAGAGGGTTTAAATCAGAAGTGAAAAAGAAAACTCCAGATTTTCATCTGTTGTTCGTTACACTCTGCTCATGTGGAATACAGGAACCGAAAACTCGTACTGCACATACGACCACCAGTCTGATGATTCTCCAAAGTTGAGTTGTACCAAAGCATATGTTTAGGGATTCTCACCTGAACGACTTAAATTTAATTATTTACATGGCACTGCAAGCTAAGGTGTTAGCTCTGTGTTAGCCGAGTAGATAAGAGAGTGATCAACTGCCATTGTCTTGATATCTAAACAAGCGAATCATATCGTCTTAAGCCCAGATCTATGGTCGTTCACAAACTAGTTACCATTTCTTCCTTCAACTAATCAATATCATCAACATGGAAGCGGGAAGATAAGGAAGCGGAGAAGAGAATGAGCAAATACAATAAAATCGATGACCATAAAAAAGAATATCAAACACCACCACCATCATTTAGTATCCACCAAGTACCTCAAAAACCTACACATTAAGAAGAAACGCATCCTCTAATTCAAAATTAAATAACACACAATAATATAATCTTATGGCTTTCAAACCCATGTACATATGATAAATTTTTCTTCCGATATTTTTCTTTTATTCAACTTTAGTACTAACTGCATATCTCAGGCAATTAATTAAAAAAGTTTAGTAAGATGATGGTGCTTATAAGTGGTGATGACAAAAAACTTTAATATTCTTCTAAACCATAAAGTCTCGAGTATTTGATAAATAAAAAAGTGATAATCCAAAAAAAAATTAATGATTGGATGTTCTTCGGAGAATATAATTCCACCTTAGCTTCATGGAGTAGTAAAAAAAAAAACTCCAGACAAAAAGATTTAATTCTACTTCATAATTAAGATATGAGAAATAGTAATTGATGAACAGAACTTAAAAACCCCCGAAATATTTGATCAAACTTATTATTCTATATGTTATTAAACATTCTCTTGTGATCAAACCACTGGATGATAATTCTTGGGGTTAGTTACTAAGAGGATTTTATCTAAAAAACGCATGCATGAATTAGTAAAGAAATGCTGATTTAGTCCTCATCCTAATCCTACTAAATGTAGAGGAGAAGGGAAAAATTATTTCCAGGTCGGTGGGTAAAACTCAGTGGGCAGATGGGATTCTTTCACCGTCCCGGAAAGATGAAGAAATATCACTAACAAACGTCGGGCCATATTCTCAAAAATATTAAAGTTAAAGCCGTTTTGTTATGTATAACTTAGGTTTTAGTCAGTTTATTACGTTTTGGAATATCTGACAGAAGAAAAAAAAAAAGGGAAAAGTTTTTTTAAGATAGAATAATACCTCCTTTACCTCTAGCTATCCCATCACTTGATGAAATAATTTAAAATGAAAATTATAACAAAAGAAATAGTAATGAAATTAATGAATATATAATATAATTTATAATGAAATATTATAAAATAGTAAATATTATAATTTATTGACTATATTACAGTCTTTTTTAGCAATATATGTGTGTGCTTAATAATAGATATTATTATATTCTTGTTTTAATAATATTCTGTATCATCTTGTTTTATTCTCATTATTGTATGAATTCATTAATTGTAAATTTGCAGCTTTATTATTCACTTCAAAATCCACTCAGTTATTTTTATTATTATTTATTTTACTTTATTTTATTTATTTTCTTAATAATTATCGTTTTAGTTATTAATTAAATATTAATTAAAATATTAATTGTATCACTTTAGATCAATTCATAATGCACTTATTTACCTTAAAAATTGTATAGCCTCCATAACATCGAAATAGTTTAAACTGTAATATTTTAATTTTACTTATATCATTTTTATGTGTTATTTTGGCAGCGACCGATAGATGTCATCTGGTCGGACCATATTGGATGTAATTTTTTAAATAACAAAATAAATAAAATAATAAAATAAAATAAACCGTTTATATGCCGTATTTGTACAGATAATGTATTGTTTTTTCTAGAGGTGGTCTCATGAAATAACAAAGAACTAAAAAATGATAAAATATTTATGATCGAATATTATCAGTACCATATTTATGCAACTTTTCATTTTCGTTAAAGAACTTTTTGAGTTCTGATAAAAAGTTTATCTTGATTTAAGGTGGGGTGTAAACTATACATACGATAACAAACTTTCGGAAAATAATGGAACCTCACATGATTTTTTACGATCCAATTTTATTATTCTACCTAATATGTAAAATAAAATGTTATAATAAAAATCGATTTGTTTTCTGTTGAATAATAAAATAATATTATCAATAGTATTAAGGGCGTTTAAATTTATTTAATATCAAAAAACTAAAAAAAAAAATTTTGAGAACAAAAAAGTATTCATGTTTGTTTTTAATGTCCTTAAAAATCCTTAAACGCGAAATTAAATATTTTGTAATATAATAAAAAATTAAATATATTGTTTAAATAGTTCTTTGTAATAGTTGTTGTAATGGAAAAGTCACTGATAAAAATCGTTTTTACGCCATATTTTATATTATTATGAATGAGTATATTCAATCTGCTATAAATTTTTCTTTGTTACAAAGCATAAAAATAACATTCATATAAGTTAACTAGATTACTTAGAATTAAAAGGATTAAATAGTTTAAGAGTCTTAGATTTTTTAAAATTAATATTCAAAATCTTAAATAGTCTTGCAATTCTTTAATGTGTATCTAACTAATAATATAAATACCAATAATTATCAACTATATAATAAATTGTAACAAATATTACATTTTTGGTAGGATAGATTGATATTTTTTTTATATATATGTTTTCGTAATAATACAAATCTTGTATTTTAGCTTTGAAAAAGAAAAAAAAACTATGTTATGTAGAAAATATTAATAGAGGCAATTGTTGGTTAAATGTTTTGATCTATAGAAATATATATATAAAATCAATTATTTAATTGAGAAAAATAAATATATATATTAGGCATTATAATTTGTTGATAATAAATTCTAACCTGGTGGAGGTAGGTTTTAATGATAGTTTGCATTGTGTATATAAGGACATTTTTTAAAATTTAAATTGATGCAATGAGAATATAAATGTTTGTAACTAGATTACTGTTTTTAGAAAACTATTAAAAAAAACTGTGAATTATCAATTAATAAATATATTTGTTGACTTAGGCCATTAGCCTGCGATAGGACGACAAAATTATAATAACTTGGATAAATCAATTGTAAGGCATGTTAGTGGAAATAAAGTGTATGTGTTGAGTGAATTGCAAGTAAGTAATATAAATATTTAAGTGTCTCCTTAATAATGGCATGAGGGCCTAAACGTCGAAGAATAATAAATAAAGTAAGATATAAAGATCAAAAAAGATATTTGTGTTTTTTTAAAAATTATCTACTCTCAAAATAAAAATTAATATATAATGTATTAATAAATTTATAGATTGTACATATGAAAGCTAATTGAAGAACCTATATAGTAGATTCAACTCATTTTAAACTAATCATTGTCAGAGTGAAATGGTATTAGGTTAATTTTAATTTTTCTTATTAATGCATAATAGAGAAGATTCGTCTAGGTCTGTACCTAATCGTAAGACTAACTTCTGAACAAATAACGGGCCCTTAGAAATATATATTATTATGAGCATTGAAGTAAATTTAAAAAAAAAAAATAATCTAGTAGTATGTTTCTTCAGGTTTCAAATTTGTTTGTAATTTTTAGAAACCGGAAAGAAAAAAAACAACAACATTGAACTACGGGCTCGTACAATAAGCAAAGATTGTGCTTAATATTTATGTTTGGTTTTTAATTAACTATAACTAAAAATCTCCCGAAACATTTCAAAGGAAAATTGAGATATATTTAAATTTTTTATAAAGGAAAATTAAACAAAAATATTTTAATGAGATCAATATAACAAATATTTGTACATTCATATTTGCACCTAAAGCTCAAGACCAGTTATTGTGCAATTTATGGATTAAAAAATAATAAAGAAAGACTAATCGATAGCCCGTGTGGTTTATTATTTGTGTAGCGAATTTGATTAGATGTTGTCTAAATGAGTGATATAAAAAAGAGGGTATTGTTACCAAAGAAAGAAGAGAGATACATTAACAGATTTACAGAAAGAGTAAAAAAAAAAAACAAAAAAAAAAAACAACTCCAAATTAGATCTGAAAGATTACCTGGAACACGTGAGATTTCAATCCTTCTTTCAGTATTTCTTTATAGGAATATTAGTGTTTCTTTATATTGTTTAATTGAAGATTCACACCATAAGCATAAATAATTTATTAACTAAAAAATTATAACCGCAATTTTTTTTTTAGGTGTATAAATAAATTATTAATATTATACTATGGGGAATAAGATGACATTCACAACAGAAGTCTTTAGAGGCTTTTAATTATTAAATAGTGTGAGTGCTGATATTTTTTTTTTTAAATTTCTTGTATAATAAGTTTGAAAATAAATATTTTTTTAATGATATCTTATTTATTATAAATCTAATCAAATCTACTATATAAATCTAATATATTTTATACTACTTTCTAAGATTCATTATCAAAAATGAGAATTATTTTCAATACATTTGAAATTACTATTTTATTTAAAGGTTCTTGCCTGAATAAAATATTCGGACAGTAAATAAAACATGAGGAGACTTAGGACCACAGATGAGGGCAAATTTACAAGGGCAATGTATCCCCAAATCCTGATTCAGTTATCAACAGTCTCATTTTCAGAGATAATTGACTCAGAAAGACATTATCAATAAAAACTGATGATTTCTGCTTAATTGCAGATAGAATTTGAACAACTTTATGACTACAATCACTATTATACTTCGAGAAAAAAAAATCTAGCAATAAAATTTTCAGCTAAGTTGTTTAACAGAAATTAGAGGAGGAGGAAGAAAAATTCGGAAGGTACATATTTTTTATTCCCTTCTAGCCCCACGCCTTTCACAGCCACTTGTGTGCCGCACTCAGAAATACGAAACTTTTGACGTCAGCGAAGCAATGTTATCTTTTGTGGGTCTATAATTATGGTCATAGTGATTCTAATTAATACATTATGACATGTTTAAATACGCACCCAATGCTAGATATCTGTTTTATAGATACTATAAAATTATGGAGACTTTTATATAAGTTAACACTCAGAAGTAGGAGAGCAATGTAAGAACTTTTTTCATATAAAAAATAAAAGCTAAAAACACTTTGAATCTAAGTTGTTGGGTGACGCAGATAGTAAAAATACTTTTTTAAATACAGAAAGAAAAGACGTTTTAATAAATCCATAATAAAATAAAAGCTTATATAAATAAAATATAACTAGACTAATAGAAACAAATTGTTCTCCCCGGTTTAGTGAGGCCCAGCCTGCTGTGTAATTGCTTGCTTCTTTCAGGAAGAAATAAAAACTAAGTTCTGGGCCTTCTTCATCCCCAACAGCAGCTGCCAGGAAGGAGGGGGTATTTTAAAGACACCCTAAAGCTTAAAGTGTTTTTTTTTTATTATATATTTTGTACTATTTATTGTAATATTATATCCTATCTTGGGTAATTTATTTAAAAATCTTTTTGATGATTTTTCATAATAAAACTAAAAAGTTCATAATAAAATTTTACTCTTACATTAATGAGTAATTAATATTTTAGTAGTTAACATTAATATTTTAGTTACAAGCAAATCCATTTTTTCAAACATTTGAAACTTTATAATACAGCCTATTTGACTTTAGACAGTGAAATAGTATGTTTTGGCTCAATATTTTTAAACAATAAAACATAGGATGGCTTGCAGTAGTTTTTTTAATAAACAATTACGTTATTTATTCATTATATGATTAATATTAGCAGTCTACAGTATTATTTTTATTTTAAAATTGTCAGAACTTCGTACGTTTAATAGTTAAAGTAAGAAAAACAGCCATTTTTTTTTATAGGTCGACTTCAATTCATTACTATGTTTTGTTATGGAAAACATTTAATATTAAATAAAACAAGTAGAACAATGATTTTTTAAAAAATAATAAATAATGAAATACAGCAATTCTTATCACAAAATGTACGCATTCTCGCCAAAATTAGAGAAAAAAAAATTCGAGATTTTTTAAAATAAAATAATCAATCATAAATATTACATTTACCAGAGAAAAAAATATATATATTTTAAATCAGAATGTCAGTAATATCTTAAAATTCTTTTCCACTCAAAAAAGCCTCATTTTTGTTGAAGTTTTTCGACTCTTTATATCTAACTACAAATGGTTTAATATTCTTACTCCTTATTAACTAAAATATACGTTTTTTTAAAAGTGTATAACCCTGTATCGATAGTTTATAGTTATTACATGTTCTTTACCAACACTTTATAATCTGATGTCAGGATTTCCATACCCTCTTGTTTGAAGCACCTGTCGTTTCCTTACAAGGTGAATGAGATAAGGTAATTTGGAATAAAACATATATGCTGTTTTAAATTCAATCTATTATCTTTGTTTTTTTTACACTTGGACAACCATCAAACCCAGTTAAACTGATTTCAACTATAATAAAAAACTGTAATGGAATCCTGCCAATGAAGTAGTAAGATAACTAGTAAGAGATCAGGATCATCGCCTCACCTGGATATCATCACCATATCGATATTAAACTAACCCAAACCTACGCAAGGGTGGCAATGCTGCATCCTCTCTTTAGTAGCAAATCTATATTAAAACCGTTTACATCTTAAATATTAAGGTGATGTACGATTGTGAAGTGCGGGTTGCAAGCATCCCAAGGAAGGCTCTAAGAATCGCATGATGCCCTTGGTTTATAAGAAATAGTCAGATATAGATAAATTCATTAAGAAACGAATATATTCCTATTTCAAGCAGTAAACAGTTAATGGTGGAATAACTTACAACACAGGAAATGCAATTCATATCGTAGACTGAATGCGATTCAGTCATATTAACTAATGCAAGACATTCAACAATGAACTTTGTATTTATTTATTTAATTTTTCAATACGTAAGTTAGTTGTTTTTTTATTAATTCTATAAATACTATTTTTTCTTTCATATTTATTAATATTGTTTCGTAGATATATTTTGATTATTACTTATTTAATGTTTTTTTTTTTATATATGCGGCTTTTCATTCCAAACTCCTTACCCATCCTAACCCATTAGTTCTTAATCTCTCATCCTTAACTATCTCTGATAATCCTCCGAGGCGTCTGAAAAGAAGATGGCCACGGGACCTTATAATTTAAATTAATGCTTGAAGTACCACCAATGAGTGGTTTCTTTCCAAGATTTTCAAGTGTAAATGAAACATTCCTCATATTTACTTGTTGTATTGATTATTTTGTAAAGTTGTAAATTACATTATATAAATAAATTAAAAAAAGTTTTTCCTGCCGAAACGTTGGCAGTAATAAATACGTTTTAAACTTATTTTTATTCCTCACTGACCAAACCCCAAACCATCTTCTTTTCATATATATTATTCACCGTCAACAATCTCCACATCATTATAAAATTATTTACTTATTATAAGATTGTAAATCGCTAGGGATACCTTTCTTGCATGAGACTTAACCCCCATAATAACTAATGTTAAAAGCCAATTTGATTGTTGTAATAAGACCCACCAGAATGATCTGTAATATAGAAATATTATTATAAAAAAAAGATTTATCACTATTAAGCATAGAGTTTCACAATAAAAATTATGAAAAACTTCAATATGGAAATCATTAATTTCATTCATGTAGTATTGTATTGTATCTTCCTGTATTAGTGGGTCATACAAGTTGCGGTACCTTCTTCTCTTTACTATTATTCTTTGATATGTTCGATAATTATTTATTTACTAATTAATTTTAATTTATT
>NW_027107578.1:1789115-1795406 GCF_000696795.3 Halyomorpha halys | reverse complement strand
TATCATTTTGTTATATAACTAAAACATACCAAAACACAGCTGGAAGTTGTATGTGAGCAATTATGTTGACAAAATGCTTCATATTGATATGATTTCCTTTCTTAGACGATTCAGTAACTCTTATATATTCGAGTTCAGCTAACTGGGTTTGTTACCTTTGGCTAAGACAAGAAGAGGCTAAGAGACAAGTTACAAGTGCCCTATATTTAGGAGTGGTAGCGATAAGGACTAACCGGGACTTAAAATTTACGCCCCCTCCCCTCCCACAACCCTCACCCCCTCTCCAGCAACAACGGCTAATTTATAGAGCTCCTATTGTCCTCTTCTTCTAAACACTCCCTCGCAGGATGTGAGCCTCTCCTTCCACCGCTCTTAGTCTTTTGTGTGTATGTATGCCAGGGAAATATTTATCTAGGATCCATTTTTAATGCAGGATTTCATACATAATAATATATCCGTCCAGGCTATAGTCTCTAATATGTAATTGATGAATCAAAATAAAAAAACCGTAAATGGGAACAAACTTTTTTTTTTAAATTTATTTATTGATATTTACAACTGTACATAATTACATCAAGTAAATTTGAGGAAATCATTATCATAAGAAACTACCCAATGGTAGCACTCTAAAAACATTTTTACAATATAAGGTCTCGAACCCATCTTCTTTTCAGACATCTCGGAGGATTGTCCGGAATAAAAGAGGAAGAAAGATTAGAAACTAATGGGTTTGAGTGTTTAGTGAGTTTGTAATGGAAGGATTGATATCTGGTTCGGGCTAGATCGGTTACAAATGGAACATTAAGGTCTTTGTGGATGATTTTATTTGTAACAAAGTAGGGAGCATTTAGGATTTTACGAAGGATTTTGGATTGTAAGGATTGGATACGAGAGGAATTCGAAGGTTTAGTAGAGCCCCAGAGCTGAACGCCGTATGTCCAGATAGGTCTTATAATTGTCATGTAAATCAGTCTTTTGTAATGAATTGGAAGTTTAGACCGTTTGTCTAGTAAGTGCTGTAATAGTCGAAATCGACGTGGTGTTTCCTGTCTTTCCAATCTTGTGTGAGGATTCCAGGTTAGTCGTTTGTCCAGATGTAGTCCAAGGTAGCGGATCGGTTCAACAGGGGTAAGGGCAACATTATTGAAGTATACTGTAGGACAGTCAGTAGGTTTACGACGTAGGGTAAAAGTAATTTGATGGGATTTGTAAGAATTTATTTTAATCCTCCAATTACGACACCATTCTTCGAGGGCTGTGATATGGGATCGAGTTTGGGATGTATTTAAAGGGTTATTATTAACAGCGAGCACACAAGTGTCATCGGCATACGTGGTGAGGATAGTGTTAGGATTGGTTGGGATGTCTGCTGTATAGATTGTCTAGAGGATGGGACCGAGGATACTACCCTGAGGAACGCCAGCGGACTGAAAGAAGAGGGATGAATAGGAACCATTGGAACAAAAATTTAAATTGAATAGATAAAGATTTAGGATACGCCATTCATTTAAATATATGTGCTAAATGAAATAGCAGCAAAATAACAAACCAATAAACAGGTACTCTTCTGGCCAGTCAATTTAATAAAAAATGTTGTAACATTCCAGGCATATACTCGCCTTAAATATATAATTTCATTTTCGAACGACTTTTCGATTTTGAACTAGGCTGTTCACCTACACACACACTCATACAGGCCATTTTCGAAGGCGAGATCGAATCGTTTTGGAACGAAAGCCCAAGGAATACTTTAAAAATTATTAAAACAAGTCCTGGGGTACCTCTGTAAATGTTGTAGAGAGGAGCTCGTATTGACTGGGCTTAGAATAAGTCACACGAGGCTCACTCACTCCTATCTTTTCTCAAAACTATCGCCTCCAAAATATAAATTTTGTAACGACGATTTGACCATTTGGTATGTCTTTGAGGAATGTCAATGTTTCTCCTCGCATCTTAATAGCTTGGGATTGAGCCAAAATAATTCAAAAACATAATAACATAGTGAAATTGGTGTTTCGGTTTTTTAAATCAAATGATTAGTTACCACTAATATAACATTTATATATATATATGTATATGTGTGTATATATACATACATAATGATATGTATCGTAATATCAATTTGGGATAAGAGTAGATTGAAGTTAAATATAATTAAACATGGGGTCTTTTTTCTAAGTTTCACACCTGATAAAAGGTTTGTACCCAACAGGTGGAACACCGGTATGGATGACGGCTTATCAAAGAGGTTCCGTAAATGGGAGGCAGCCCAACCAATACGGAGTACCTGTGTTCACGACGCATATTCCTTATCTTTAAGTCATAATAAGGCTTAAGGGTTTGGATAAAAAGGAGTTAGGGCACCCTAAATATACTGCGGATGCCGGCAAGAAACTAGGAAATAAAATAGATTAGACATCAAAAGAAGGAGCCGATCGCAGGCCCTACCCTCCTTGGACTCTAGGTAAGGGGTGGAGCTGCGATTGGCCAATGAGAAAACCAGGATCGGAAGGACACAACCTCAGGAAAAAAAGTAGAGGAGAGGGCCAGACGAAAAGGACACACAAAGACAGTTAGAGAGACAGGGGTCAGACGAGCTGGAGTCGCCAGTCAGTTCGGAACACAGGCAGAGAGTAGTCACTGGCCAGCTGGAGGTATCCCAGAGGCCCAGCGAGATGTAGAATGACAACTCAAGGCAGGGAAGGAAGATTCACAGTGATTGACCCCAGTGAGGGGAAGGATTGCTGAAAGAGCATCCAGATACGTAAAATGTTTCAACTTGTATTTTGAATGGCAACAAAAGAGTAAAATTGGAGTCAATATAAATATAAAATATATCAGTTAATATTCCCAATACATAGCATAGTAATTAAACTTTACGTAAATAAGTATACCATGCTCTCTCATAAATTATTATAGCTCGTATTGTAAGAACTAATGCAAACTAGACTTCACTTTATAATTTAGAGTCCCTTTATGCCACCTCATTATCGTGGCCGAGTAAATTGGTAAACACGATACCGTTGCAGAAGAACTCCAATAATTAATTACAAATATTTACATTTAGCATGCCATAGCAAGGGAGTCTATGGTATCTAGTCCCGAATTAATTACATACATTTCTAAGAATTTCAAGTCAGTGAGATACATATCATAAATATAGATACAAATATATATGCAAATAAATAAAATGCAGTTGTGGAACCCCCGGTCAGCCTTAGAACAGCATGAATAACCACAACATATATATATATTAATATTATTAATATTATATATATATATATATTAACATATTAATAAATAATAATGAAAAAACAAGAATAAATAAGAATTTAATGGCGTTCATGAACTGTGATGATTTACACAACTAAACAAAAACAAATAGACCATTTTCCGAGACTTAGTTATTTGGACTCGCAGTACTTTAAAATCAGTGATTTCATCTAATTTAAAATTGTATACAATCGTAATACTTTATATATATTCCATATATACACAAGTGGAAGTGAAAATATAAATACTAATTTAAATATATTATTTAAATTTCTTGAGACAGGTAATTATTTAGTAAATAAATAAAAAATTGTATCCTTCTTAGTCTCAACACTTTTTATTTCACCAGTCCAACGTTTCGGCCATTTCGGCCATCCTCAAGGACATTTAAATATTTAACAGCTTATATTAAATATTCATTTGTAACACTTATAACAACTACATTATCACTAATAATATAACATACCTTCAATTATAAATTCTTCCTCACATTAAAATTTAAAATTTGTTTTGCAGGCTATTCTGCCCAGGTGATTAATTATAAGTTAAAAACCTATTAACAAGTCATTTATTAGAGAGTCATATTTATTATTAATAAGGTTACCTAAACTTAGGTTTAGTTACCTATTTTTTAAAATTTAAAATCATAAATATCTAAATCTTCTTATTTTAAAATTATCCACCAAATCACTACCATATAAACAAACAATTTATAACCTCCCACTCATACAGGTCAGCCTTAATTTAAAATTAATTTAAATTCCATTCTTGTCTCAATTTGGTATTTATTCTAATTCTCAAAATTCCATATTAAAATAAATTGTAAATAGTAACAAATTTCTCCAATATGTTTATAAATTTATTTTGCTTAAAATCTCTGCATAATGTTGGTTTAAATTCCTAGTATCTGTTTTAAAATTAACTGTGTAAGTGACGTTCTCTGATATATAAATTGACTCAAGTATTTTTCTTTTGAACAAATTGTTTTCTTTATATAAAATTATGGTGTTATCAAAATCAAAATTATGTTGATTTTTGGCTGCATGCTGTACAAATGCTGTTTTATTTGGATCCTTTTCTTTATTTCTTGTATCATTTTTTGTGTTGATATATTCTATTCCCCAACATTTGCTTAGTTTCACCTATATAGATTGCTGGACAATTTAAACTTATAATTAATGACATGGGCAGAATAGCCTGCAAAACAAATTTTAAATTTTAATGTGAGGAAGAATTTATAATTGAAGGTATGTTATATTATTAGTGATAATGTTGTTGTTATAGGTGTTACAAATGAATATATAATATAAGATGTTAAATATTTAGATGTCCTTGAGGATGGCTGAAATGGCCGAAACGTTGGACTGTTGAAATAAAAAGTGTTGAGACTAAGAAGGATACAATTTTTGATTTATATAATAAATATAAAATATTAAATAAATACTAATGTTTTTCTTACGAAATAACAAAGCGTACAGCTGGGACACTGCTATATTTTACATTTTATCCGTTCAAAGTAAAATGAAAATACATAGCGGTATGTAGTTCTGATCTCGGAGGCATCAAATATGGTATATAACTGCTCCCTTTTTTGTTAAGTAAACGAAAATAAAACAAAGTGGTTCTGTAGCCGAAAGGGGAGCTCCCATAAAAACATTAAAAAACAAGAGGAGTTAAAGGCGCCCTTCAAACCCGTGGTAGAGTTTAGGGCCGGGGCACCTCAAAGGGCGGGGATGGTGGAGGGTATCATTAAGACTTCCTCTTCTTACCGCGGTCATCAGGAGTCCTTTCTTCCTCCCTTTAATGTCTGTCGTCAATATCTGTCTTCTCATCAGGGGCACTTGAGGAGCGTCTCCTATATCATACCCACTTCTTCTTATAGTCTCACCACCATCCTTTGATTTAAAGGTAATGAGCAAAAAAAAAATATAAGAGATCATTATATATATCGCCAGTAATTTCATCCTAAAATCTAAATCAACTTCTAATCATTACTACTTGTTTGTACATTTATCAAATTCAAAAGGTACAGTACTGTAGAAAAGACTAGTTTTCTCTTAACCCGACGATATCAATTAAGCATAAAGTTGCTATATTTAAATATGGTAAAAAGCCAATCAAATATTTTAAAGTAATAACAAGTATATTCTATTACATCTCTAATGCAAAGTTACCTAGTTCCAATTAGAGATACACTTTAACATCCTTTAGATACCATATGAATCTGAAGTTGATTTTTGAAACTAATTCTTTATAATTTAGGGAAATTTGAACGGTAAGATTTACGATGTTTAAATTCAACTTATCTTGCGATTCGTTTATTATTTATCTGCTATCATCTAAGAGTTAAATTTTTCATTGGAAGATCGTTGAATGAACGTATGTAATTAAGTTAATTGTTTATTATATGATTGCTAGAGAGTGGTTTATTTTACTATTAATATACACAATTTTGATCCATTTTACTCCCAACTTTTATTCTTAAATAGCTTTCCAACGTTTCGAACGATTCTCAAGAAGACAACCTATAAATTTTTTTTTGTTTTTATAACATTACATTATTTCTTTAACTACATACTGATTTCTTTGACCATACCTTCAATATTGATGTCATTATTTTTAATCTCAATTTGCAGGCTCATTGCCCATGTCACAACTTTAAAATAAATTAAATATTAAAATAACATCATAACAACTTCATAAAATTTTGGTTTTTACATTGATTACTTACTTACATTACTTTTTTTATATCTTAAATTTAAAAATCCTTCTATACAAACAAACTTCTCCTTTTTCACTTATATTTATCACTTAAAAACAGAACCTACCTACAACAGCTTAGGACTCACCTTATCACCTTATCATATAAAACATAACTTTTTTATCATTAATTTACATTTTATTTTATCATTATGTTATTTTATTTATTTATTTTTCATAGAGATAGTTCGATTATGTTTATCTTGTCTATTCTTTTGTTTGTATATATTTTAAAAGTTTTTTTTTTTATTTTTTAAA
>NW_027107578.1:1786280-1789065 GCF_000696795.3 Halyomorpha halys | reverse complement strand
ATTTATTTTTTTATTATTTTTATTTATTTATTTTAGTATGTATGAGATCATTCATCACTATTACCTATTACCCACAACTGTGGCAGATTGTAATATCTATCAATAAATAAATCTATCAAATACAAAAAAAAAATTTACATTTAACATAATTTAATTGACAATCAATTTTAATTATTTGGCTTATAACTTAACATTTTTCAAAAATCCATAATTAATATATTCTTATTATATGTGAATTATTTTATCATACATATACCCCCTCTCTATTTTATTTTTTCACAAATTTACTCACCTATACATGCTTTTATAAGTGTATATATATTATTTATACATCTGTACAATTTAAGGATTTGAACATTTATCTATTTACCAACTTTTTTATAATAATTACATATTTATTTTGCTCAAAATTTCAAACAGTGGTGGCTTAGTCCCTTAGAATCTGATTTGAAATTTACAGTATAATTTATATTTTCTGAGATGTGTGTAATTAATAAAATATGGTCCTGATGCGATCAAAAAGTAACTAAAATAGTAAAAATCTATTTATCATGAGTCAGCATTTCGCCCCACATTATCAGGGCAAAAAAAGACTTATTTCGGAATCCACTCATATCCATTTTCCACCCAAATTCGGCAATCATAATAAAGTTAACAAAGATAATCTCTCTCATCTGTCCTCATATCTTAAGCCTTATTGAACCACAATAACTTTTCATTTTAATTTTGTTATCTATTCTGCATTTCAGAAGTAAATTTACTTAATATGCTCCCATATATTTTAATTGTATTTTTAGTGTATGTTTTAATAATATTTATCTCACATTGGGTTATAATAATGCTATTTTTTTCACGTAACGACCTTTCAAGTCCACGCGAATATCATTACTTTTTCCTTTTCAATTTTTCTCTTCTTCTCTGCCAGTATTTTCTCATCATTTCTGCGTCCCTTTGCTTCCTCTCTCCCAACCACGCAGTACCCTTCCGTTTTTCTTTATCAGCCGCAAGAACATTTATTTATTTCAATTTTTCTCCGTACTGTCCTCTATCCAGGCAGTCCTTGTCTGTTATTTTCAATTTCTTTGTTTCCTCTCTAATTTGCTTCACAAATCCTCCAACGCTCTTAAATTCACGGATTCTGTCAAAGAATTTTTTTTTTAGTCTGCTTTGGTCCTCTTCCATCATGTGGCCGTAGAATCTCAGTCTTCTGATTCTTATTTCGGTTTCCAGGTCATTTATCTCCCTGTAGATTTCCTGGTATTAAACTGTAGCCTTCTTAGACCCATGGATTCTCCTCAGGATCTTTGTCTCTATTTTCAGTAATTTTTCCAGGCAAGGGAGAAATGTTGTCTCCATTCTGTATAAAATTACTGGTTTTATGACGGTGTTCTAATGTCTTATTTTTGCGTTAAACAACAAGTTCTTCTTATTATTGTAAATATTGCCTGCTGGGAAGCTTAGCCTTTCCAACTTCTTGATTTTCTCCTTTATGATCTCTTTCTCCAAACTGTTATTGCATACTATCTCTCCCAGATATTTAAATTTCTTTATCCCTATTATCCGTCCATATTTCGTCTCTATTATTTTTATGCCATAGTTTGTTTCCGTCATCATAAATTCTGTCTTTTCGTAGGAGACTTGTACGCCTGCTTTTTCCGTTATTTCTTTCAGGGCATTTATTTGACTAATTGCCTATTCCTCTGTTTCCGCGAGGAGGGTTAAATCATCTGCAAAGGATAGGAAGCTCACTTTTATGTGTTTTTTTTTGGTCCCTATTATGACCCCTGCGTTATTTATTTTCCAGAACTCTTTCATGATTTTGTCCAGTACTATTCGTGAGAGGCTGTCTCCCTAGTCCTGTTTTTACCTGGAAGGATTTGCTGATTAGTCCTCGGAACTTTACTTTGGATTTTGTGTTCAATAGTGTTAATTTTATTAGGTTTGTTGTTTTTTTTGTCTACTCCATACTCCCTTAGTATTCTCAGTAAGGTTCCCCTGTCTACCGAGCCATAGGGTTTCTTGAAGTCGACGAAGAAGTAGAGGTTTTTGGGTCTAGCCATATAATATTTTATCAGTAATTTAAGGCTTAGGATCTGTTCCTGGCAAGATCTTCCCTTCCTGAAGCCTCCCTGGTATTCCCCAATTTCCGGGTCTATTTGCGGTTCTAGACAGTTTTGTAGGGCTTTTGAGAAAATTTTGTAAGTGGTAACAGTGAGATTCCTCTCTTATTGTTTACTTCGGTTTTGGGCTCCTTTTTATGTAGAGGGTGTACTAGTGTGGTTTGCCAGGCATTTCCTCTTTTATCCAGACGTCCATTAATAGCTCTGTGATTATTCTTCTAAAATCTTCACTTGTTATTTTCCACATCTCTGCCAGGACGCCGTCTTCACCAGAGGCTTTGTTGTTTTTAAGAGCCACTATTATCTCCTCCTCATGGGGGGTCTGATTCATGTTTTGTGGTGTGTTTTCCTTTGTTACTATGTTTACCCTGGTTCTTCCCAATTGAGAAGAATTTCGCAGTTTACCTCGTTGTTTAGAGCTAGTGTCCCGTATTTTCTTTTTGAATACAAGTCCTGGGGGTGTATATCCTCCAATCTTGTCTCTAAAGGCCTTATAGAAGAGTCTGGTGTTATATTTCCTGAAGTTTTCTGCCATTTCTCACAATCGGTTGTAATGAGATTTCCTTCTTTTTATGTACGAATTTTCTCTCTCTTTTGAAGAATGCTTCCAGTTTTTTTCTTATAATGCTATTTTATTATATAAAATTACAAAAAATATAATATTT
>NW_027107578.1:1783342-1786137 GCF_000696795.3 Halyomorpha halys | reverse complement strand
ACTATTATATTTGATTTATATTTCTACTTTTCAATTTATTTTTATTTCTTCTTTTTATTTAATGTCTAATATTTTACTGTATTTCTTGTTTATTTATACTCATCGCTGTATATTTTATTTACTTCTATAATTTTTTACAAATTACTTAACAATCAGCCTAGTTTACTTTTGTTTCAAGATACTTTATTCTCTTTCACTGTAAACATATCTTTAATGCTTTTAGTTAAAGTTAAATAGCTCTGATGAAGTCCAGAAAACTGGGTCGAAACGTTGACTTACAATAAATAGATTTTTACGTTGTGAGTCACTATTTGTCCACGCCCGGACCATCTATCTTTTATTAATAAATTTTTAGTTTGTAATTTTATAGATAATACTTAAATTATGGTTTAATTAATAAATTTTAAAAAAAATTCTAGAACCGACTTGAACCGTAGACACTTGAAGTAAGGGAAAATGAAAGAAAGCATAAATAAAACTGCAATTAGGAAATGAAAAGATAGGGGAGAAACAAGATATTTTAAAAATACGCTTTCAGAGGAATTTTTTTTTACTTGAAGAAATTTCATAATCTTTATAAACTTATGCCCTTAATTGAAAGTTAAAGAAATTAGCTAAGCCATAGACATTTATGCCAGCCCTGCTCGGCGTTGCCCTTCTTGATTTGAATGAACTTAATCCGGCAAGGAGTAATCCAAAGGCAACCACCTGCCCTCCCCACTTAGAGGAATTAGTTCAGGGTGCTGGCCTCAGCTCAGCTAAACAACTTGTGGTAGCTATTCAACACTTCCAACTTCCTCACAATCGAATGCAAATACGACAGATCGATTCGGTAATATCATTATATAAACATCATTTATGAAGGAAGGGAAACATCGGACCCCCCTCCTCTCCGCAAATCACCGTCATCAAGGATCGATCCCCTTCCAGTCGGAACTGATTCGACAGCAGTTTGTAGAGTCATCATCACGCTCGTTTGGTTCGCTCCTGGCAAAGCTAACCGAGAACTGCAAGTCGTCAGCAACACGGGCATAATTAACTGGTCCCAGCGCGTTCCAAGATCTGTTTGCAGAGGACTGTAAAGGTCGGTGTGCAAGTTTGGTCAGTGTGTGTGGTCCAATTCCGCATAATGATAAAACAACATCGTGATAGCTTATTCAAATTAGAAAGTATATAATTTGGGAATGCTGAATAGTACAATATAATAATCGTTATTTATTGTATGGTCACTAATTATAGACACCATGAGATAGGCTCTTATGAATAAATGACCGAATGGAGAAACCTAATATTTCCTTCACTTCTCTCATTATTTATTATATGTGTATGAATATAAAATAATTTAATAAGTAATACAAATAGTCATAAAGTTATCAAGATATTAAGACTACATAGTGGTGGTTATGGGAAACTGAAAACTCATGGTTCCCCCCGTTTTCTAATTTCAGGTACTTTCCTTAATTTAAATCTCCTCTTCCCATTTTTTAGAACGTCCAGAATAGTTAAGTTAGGGCTTGAGTAACCTTCAGCTAGAAGAAAATACATCATTATGTAAGATACATTTTTGATCCCTTACCTGCAGGAATTTTATTAAGATATCAATCTAATATTTCTATAAATACTAAATGGCCTTAGGTATACTTATTATCTCCAAATGCTCATAACTTGCTTGAATAGAAAGAGATCATTAAAACTCCTTTACCAAATACTGCTATAAAAAAAAAAAAAATTATATAATACCTAAAAGAAATTATGAATTAAGAAAATTTAAAAATTATGCACCCGAAGAAATGTTCGATTGATTATAGTTCGTATTGTTAATGTAATAGAAGCGAGTATCACCTTAATACAATCAACAACAGTAATATTGGTAAATTAAAAATGTTTGAGAAGGATATTTTTTTTAGATGCTTATGAAGTAAAAATATTTTAAGGGTTATATATTTTTTAGGTTATGGGCCTAACAAATTGGTATAATAACTCAGATCAAAGAATGATCGAAACGACCTAATAATATATTTTACAAACTAAAGTGAATCGGAGTTGGGAGTGAGCCAACTCGGGGATCTAAACAGGACCTTAAGGAAGTTTAAGTTGCCTTGGACAGAGCAATTTGATTGAGGTGAGCCTACCACTTTGTTCTTGGCTAAACTCATTTAGCCGCATCATTGCCTAGCCACTCAGCTCTAAGCCAGGCAATGATTGTTTTATTTTAATCTATAAATAAAAAAAAAATATTAACAATAGCTTCTACGTTTACAATCACTGTATTATGATAGACAGGATAACAATATATATCATTGCACGAAACAAGGCACTGGCCACATGGAACAGTGCTTTTAGGGATACCTGTTTAAAAGCATAAAATCTTGAGTGGACTTGTTAAACTACTTAAATTGCTACCAAAAAATTATAAATTTTAAGCAGTAACATAAATAATGAATAATGAATACTATAATGTTATGTTTTATGAAAACCTTCGAAAAGGAGGTGACCCTAGCATATCATCAGGGGAAGACCAATCATAGAGGGCTGAACGAAACACTACAGGCGCGAAGAACAGTTCACCTAGAACAATTAAAGTTTCCTGTAACAGCGTTATCATGATGTACGGGATTGTACTCACCTCCCTTCCGGAGAGTAATATTGTAAAGTTCTTATTTTTTTTTAATTTTTAGAACTTAAAAGGACACGAGAGTGTAAAAATCAGGGATTCATGGGAATTTGTATTTTTTTTTTTGCACAGATTGCTGTTATTTTAAATCCTATTTCTGTAGTTTTATTGTATTTGTATC
>NW_027107578.1:1777298-1782927 GCF_000696795.3 Halyomorpha halys | reverse complement strand
GATGTACAATGAAAATATAGAATAGATTATATTTCTTTTGTTTTCTCTAGTTGTTCCTTACTTTTTTTTCTTCTTTTTATTATTATTCTAGATATTATTTTAAAAATTTTATTTTGTATAATATTATATATTTTATTCTTTTTTATATCGTATATTCTATTTGCATTTTAATCAAGTTCACTCCACACTTATTACGATTTCATTAGCTCATTATTATTTATTTATAAAATGCAAATTCTTTTTTTTATTCACTTCATAAGTTCTTTCAATTATTTGTTTTTATCTAGTATTTCGTAAATGTAATTATTATTTTTATTGCATGAAATTAATGTACATTGTATTGCCCTAGCTTAAAAAGCGTAGCAGAATCCACAGCGCCCTAATAATCAAAGGTTTAATTGATATTTCAAATTTGTTTATCAATTGTGTATATTTTTTTGGCCCTGACCGATAGATGTTGTTATCTGGTCAGATCATTTTGGATATACTCAATAAATAAATAAAATAAATATTATTACAAATCAAACGGGTTAATCAGATGAGGCTCAGTAGTAGACCAATATTTCGTTTTTCGCACTATCAATCTAAATTAGAAAATTTGATATTTTTATTTTTTAAATAATCATGAATTATTTCACATATTTATGAAATCTAGCGAGGTCTGAGGCCACCCCTCACTCGCTTTTTTTATTCTTCTATGGTTCCTTTTCGAAATTCCTTTTACCGCCCCTCCCCCAACTCCCTGCCCTCGAAGTCCTCATACCAAGTTTTATTCTTTTATATTCCTTCTATTATTCTGGTATTCCAGGCATGTATTCAGGTTCAACTTTCTTCTTTTTCCCTTTGTGAGCAAGAGTTTCCTGTATTGAATGATCTTAAGCCGGTTTTATTTTCGTTTGAAGTTTATCGATGTCTTTTTCGTTCGAAGATATTGTAAAATATGTTTTAAAAAATACTGATCTACAGTTGACGAACTCATTCTTTTCAGAGGAGTGCTGACACATCTCAATGTTCTAATATCTTCTTTGTGTGCTTCCACAAGCTTCCATTATTAGTGAAAATGTTATTTATATACATTTTATTTAAGGTTATATGAATGATTCTTTACATATCTGTCCTCCCCCCGCTATCTGTTATTGGACCTTATTATAATTCATTTCCTTCACAACTTTTTCTTTGTATTTTATTATATTTATTACTATTTTATTTATAACTTTTTTAGCTTCCTCTTTTTTTTTTGTATATAACGTTTTACACTCTTTTTTATTTTTATTCTATTTTATTTATTTATTTATTTTTTTATATCATATTTACGATGTATGTATTTTGTCCTCTTTTAGCCTGAATGAAGTCCGGAAAAGTGGGACGAAACAATGGTTACCAATAAATGGTTAATATTTATTATTTTAGTTACACTCGAACTATCTTCCTACAATTTATTACTTGAATGGAGGAATAAAATGAGTTTTTCAAATTTAAAAAAAAAAAAATACAAAAAAATAGAATTATCTAAATAATTCAGAACACATAGACAATGTAAAAATATCCATCTGTCGAAGCTAATTTCGTGCAATTTTAAAAACCCATAAATAACAAAACATTTTAAAAAAAGTTATATGCTTTTAACAACTTCTTCTTTTTCAAGAACATCTTGTAGTAATTACTATGTTCATTTGCTATTCTTCAAGCCCATTCTGTTATGCGCCATTAGCGCACTTACTCAGTCTCTACTGGCATTACTAGTGACACGGTAAGAGGGTTGCGCCCTGCTCTACCCCTCATGCGTGGTGGATAGAGTGGGCTCGTGGATCCTTAGGTCAAGATTGTAAATATTGTATATAATTAATTTTACTTAGTTTTATTAAGCTCATTTTGTTTATTTATCTGTTTATATACATATGGAGATTTTATTTGTTTTTTATTTTATTTTTTATTTCATTTTATATTTATTTAATTATGTGGCAAATGTAATATTATCAATAAAAAAAATTCCATTCTGTAACCTTTAGATATAAAGTAATTTAGCTAAGCTGTCGCTTTCTAATTTTAAAGAAGTGTATTTCGACGTTGAAGTTACATTTTATTTTATAATAAAAATAAATATTTGTTGTTGAGTTGGTTAATTTATTTATCTTTAATTAATTAATATAATTAAATATACAACTCCAGATTCGTACAAATTTGCGTTATGGGATAGGCTAGTTATTTAAGGTTCTGAGGATCTTAAAATGTGTATCTACTTTTCTTGAAAACGGGGGAATCGTTACACAAACGCAATGCGGTATCTTAATGAACATTTCATATATAGATACGAGAATGTAAAATATAATTCTGAACTAATTAAGGATCTTTCCAATTACCATAGTATGTATGGAGCTAAGAAAGTACTCTATTCAAACCGGGCAGTAACAAGAGCTGCCTCACTTCCTAAGAACAATATCACTCTTAATTTCACCACCAAAAGGTACACTTTGTTAGCGACCGTAAATTAAAAAAATAAAAAGTAGAGGAAAGGAGCCGAGCTGTTTAGCGCCTTCTCTTAGTTAATTTAGTAACTCAACTCCCGCTAAAAAATGAACCGCTCTACTTTATGAGCCGGGCTCCTGCGGAAATTGAACCTTTATTCTCCCACTCCTTAAGTAAAGGACTATATCTCATTGTCTAAGATAATTAATTTTAATTTTAATAATAATCTCTGGCTGTGAACAACAAATAGTTCACCACTAGCAGCATTAGCATGCTATTAACAGAGAGGGGCTTGTGGGACATGAAGCGGTAGAATTTCCTCCCATGCCCAGTATTATTTTATTTAATTTAGTACAGTTTACAACTCGGAGTGAACTTTAGAACTCGAGCGGCGGTGAAGAAATGTTCTTCATGAAAAGTTATCTTATGGCACCTAATATTAACTTTATACCTACTTCTCCCTTCCCGTCTTTTAACATAAAATTCCAACCGTTCATAATGAAAAAATGAAGGAAGGGACTCATGTATATTTCGAGCTGTATACTTTATACACAATGATGTAACAGCGTTGTAAGAGTCACCAAGTTGGGAAGTCACTTAGTGAACTTAGTATACCTCCGCTACTAGGTAACGTGTCTATTGTAATCATAACGAGCAAACTTTACAAAGTGTAGATTTAAAAGTATATTAGTGTTATAAAGTGCTCTGAGATAAAAGAATTCATTTTTTAAAAATTGTTGATGTGAAAAACTTCCAAGATGAATATAATCTATTCTATACTTTACACATATATGAAAATTGTTGATAAAAATAACGTATTTTTAGGATTGTAAAGGTGCATGAATATGGGATAATTGTCCCAAAACGATGTACAATGAAAATATAGAATAGATTATATTTATCTTGGAAGTTTTTTCCTCAACACTTTAAAAAAAATTAATATAATCAAACTTCCTAAAAAGAAAATACAGAATAAAAATATTCATTTATGGCCATTGATCCTTGAATTACTGCCAAAATTATGAGTCAGACGGGCACATCAATTTTGTTGTTTTTTATTTATATTGTACAGTCTCAAAAAGCTGCTTGGCGTAGGTTTTTGGCGCCCGAAACAGACGTCAAATATACCACACCAAATATAGTGTTAATAGCCTAACCTTGCGAGAAAATTCGCATTAGATTTGTTTCATTCTTATTTTTATTTCATTTGAAATGCAATCGATGACATGCTTATTTGCATAAACAATATAATACTCCTATAAACAAAAAGTATATATATATTATAACCCCTTTCTGGTAATTTCTGACATACGGAAGGTTATTTATAGGTAGCCAACCTATTTTAACCATTGAGGGGGAAGGAGGAAGAGAGTAAAGATTTCTATTCCGTGTGACCTGCACGAAATAAAAGTCAAACTCTCAGGCCGAAGAAATAAAGAAAGTTTATTAAACACACACAATTGGTAAACCTAGATACTTTACAATGACAATCATTAAGTAACAGTTTACATAATAAGTACTTACGTCACCTCTTCTAATTACTTCAGTTTTACAGTTATGATTCAGCTATCCGTAAAATTATTCGCAATTCGTACGTAATTGTATTCGTTATGACCTCATAGACAGGCTGTACGCAAACGGATTCCACGGTATCTAGTTGAATAATTTGAGACATCAAAAATATAAATCGGTCGAACCATGCGCCCAACCATCACATACATACAAATAAAGAGATAAATACGCAAAAACTTTATTTAGCCTATTTGAGGCCAGTCAGGTAAAATAATCAAATAATCAAGGAAATCCATAAAATGGGATTAATTGGGTATTAATGTCCGCATCGAAAGTTTTGAAACCTAATTTCTAGTTTTCAAACCTATCACATTTTAACTAATTTTTATTACAGCTATAGCAAGAATTTATGATTCGAAATTGAAATACGTCATTTCTCGAGGAAATTCGCTTTTTTTTTTATTTCTCATTCGCTTAAACTCATTGCTTCTGGTACTCGGAAAAGGGATCAATACTAACATATTGTATAAATGTAAGATTATGGAAATAAAATGTACTAGAGCGAGAGAAATATTAAAACTTGGTTGAATTCTTTTCTCCGAAATGTAAAATTCTTCCTTATTCCTTTTCCTCTTGTTCCATTTAAGCGTAGGAGGACCCCAATCCAACAGAACACGCCAGTTTCAAAATATTCTCATTTAAGCGAGTATTCTTTCCTTTATTAACTCCTATCCTCTGTATAGAACCCTCGTATTGAATTCTCAGGTGTTTTGGGTACTTTCTTACATAATTTCAACATTCTTAACATTGATCCCATTCCTCAGCCATACGACAAAATCACTTGAGCTGTCTTTTTTTAATGGTCTTAAATTCAGACAGTTTCATTTGATCACTTATTCCATTATTTCGCGTACGGTTTCATAATATATAAATATAAAAAAAAAGGTGGATGGTAATAATACGTTACAAAAATATGAATGTGAAAAAAAGTGGACTTTAATATTTTTTCATTCGTATTTTAGACTGGAAAATTCAATATTTTTTTTGTAAACTATCATATTTTAAATTTAGAAAAAAATAGGGCGTAGAAAGAAAAATTTAAAATATTTTTCCTGATCTGAATTATTAATAGTCGAATTAAACTGGGCCTCTCATTGGGCATTCACTCCCTAACTAAGCGGACATTTGATAATGACCGAGGAATAGGCTCAGCTTAAAGGCTAAATGATGGCTTAGGTACCCACTGGTTGGAGAAGGTCCGGGTCTGCAGATGACAGCTCTCTTGATGAAGACATTAGAGGTTTGAGAAAGGTCATAGCCCCTTCGTGCTCTAAGACAGAACGGAGTTGATAATCCTCAGGTAAATGGAATATAGATTATCGGCAAAATATTTTCTGAATTACACATCATCTTTTGAAAGTTCACTCGGCTCAAAAATTTGGCGATTAATAGTTTTCCACTTTATAAATAAAATTATCTATTTATAATCATAAAATTCTTTCTTGAGACTGGCAATTTTTTTACTAAATAATTCAAAAAATTATCCAAATTATAGTCTCAAAACTTTTATTGTTTTTACACGTCCAACGTTTCGGCCAATTCGGCCATCTTCAGGGACAATCTTAATTCACTATGAAACATATTATTTAAT
>NW_027107578.1:1763423-1777055 GCF_000696795.3 Halyomorpha halys | reverse complement strand
TGAAGTGTTTGGAATGATTAAATAATATGTTTCATAGTGAATTAAGATTGTCCCTGAAGATGGCCGAATTGGCCGAAACGTTGGACGTGTAAAAACAATAAAAGTTTTAAGACTATAATTTGGATAATGTTTTGAATTATTTAGTAAAAAAATTATCTATATTTAATTTAACAACTCTCTTCATTTTAGAATATTAAAAAAGTGGCAAATTTAAGGGCAATAATTTATAGCTTCAAATATATTGTTAGTATATTAAAAGTAATTTTTTGAAAACTTTTAAAGTATGAGTTAGTTAATATGTCAACTGGAAGGTTGATTTATTTTAATTCATACCGGAAAGTGTTAGCGCAGTGACTATTATAGAAATATCTGTTCTGAAGAAACCTGTGAGGAAAAATTTTAATTCATAGAAGGCAAAGATGGACAAATATTAGCTATTGTTGAAACTAAGTGCTAAAACTGGTCACAAATAATCATGGATACGTTCCATATTCATGAATCAACCATTGATAAATGAATATCATATCCATGACAATTTTAGCTAGTATCAACTATAGCTAATTTTATCCTATCTCTGATAGTAGGGTGGTAATTTAAAGTTTTATGATATAAGTCCACTAGTAATAATTTCGGTCATGAAATAAAAACTATGGGAGCTTTTACCAATCTATACAATCACATACAGTATATTGTATATACACACCAATCTATACAATTTTATCAATCTATACAATCAATACACAAACTAAGTTTATATATTTGTATTTTTGTTCTATTCGCTTTTATTATGAAACAAGCCTTGTTGTTGTTCATTAGGGCTATATATCCTATATTCATAGGACGTAAAACCCAATGGTAATCAACGCCTATGTCTTTACTTTCTTTTTCTAAATTTAAATTCAACTATCTTCGAATTTAATGTTTTAATCTTGTACAATATGTTTTTGCTTCTTAAAAAAATTTATACAACTTTTATGCTTTTTTCATCATCACTCACGGCCTCCGATATACCAGGTCTCACTCCTAATCTACTTAAATTCGCAGCAACTACTTAAATGGCATTTCTGAAAGATATGGCTAACTCTTAGTGTACCATCACAATAATTACATTTTGGCGTTGGTTTCTTATTGATCAGATAGGAATGAGACAGACCAGTATGTCCTATTCTCAATCTAGCTATTACGATTTCCTTCCTGCGATCGGAACGATTTGATGTGGCCCATGGTTTAGTTTTTTTTTATAGTTTTTAGTTTGCTTGGCGGACTTTCACTCCACAAGGACTGCCAACTACCTGGATATTTCATATTTCAGTGGAAGACTTATTATCTTGGGTTATCAGAATAGTGGGGCCCTAACTTCGAAGAGCTGTTTATGACCTTGTTAGTATACCTCTTTCTCGAAACTACTCCAATTTTTGTCATTTGATTTATAACTAATTCAATAAAATAATTTAAAATTTTTTTCTGATTTTAAATCCGTTTCCACCTGACTGATATCTTGGAAGGTAGATGAAGCAGCAGATCCTGTACCCGATATACAAGATACAGACTACTATCCTAGATACAGAGCTATATCCCTTTCGACTCTACCAGTCACGGCCTTCAATTACGCCCCCTTATCGGGGTCACTGCTCTACTATCGATGCTTTACGCCCCACCCCACTCCGTACCCAACTTTCCGCTACTTAAGCACCCGCTGATTCGAGAGAGATCTCAGATTTTAGACAAAGGTTCATCAAGCCTAATTAACGAGTACTTGGAACGAGCTCTCTTTGATAAATTAATTACGAAATGGAATGGCAGAGGGCCTCTTGGTTGATAACATATTTTCATGTAGGTTAGGCTTCTCCGTGATTATTTTAGTATAAGTAGAACACTTTGCAGTATTAAATCCGTAGCATCAATGTTGTAAGAGGCAGAACTTACAAACATTCCGCAGCCTTATAACTTTTCATTCAACCTCTACTGTTACATAACTTTACATCAATGCAATTAATCAACAGATATTTTTTATAAAAAATAAATATACCAAAATAAAACGTAAAAATTTTAAGAGTAGCACATATTTATAGACAACAAATGAAACAGGTGTTGACCTTTATATAATTAATATCACTTTTTCAAATTTAGTGTTTTTATACCAATTGTTCTTGGTTTAGTAAATCTTTAATTCTACAAAGGCTAATGTTTAATAAAAAAAGAATAGCTTATATTTTAGAGATTTAAAACTTAATTTAGGTTATATTTTTAAAATTTACTAAAATGAAAACTTTTGGTATAAAAAAATTGTCTTCCTTTTACACTTCATTTATTATTTTGAATAAATTCTAAATAACATTTAGAGCTTATTAGTCCATTATGTTGGTACCAAGTTTGTACACTATGGACTATTTTTTTTTATATTTCCACATTATCGGGAATATATTTATTTAAAACTAAGATGGTCCAGCTGCGGTAAAGGGACTCAAATAGTATTAAACCTATTTATTATGAGTGAACGTTTCGCCCCACTTTACTGAATTACACTAAGGCTAAAATAGATAATGTAACAAAGTAAGAGAATATATAAAATGAAATAAAAAAAATAATGAATGGCTTAATATAATTATGTGAAAATGTATATAGAAATGATCAAAGTAAAAGAGTAGACCGCTTCCGGACTATCTTCGTTTTATATTCTACACAAGTTGAAGCAACGATTTTACAATAATATATTTATTGTGTGTTTTTTCTGATATCTTTTAGTCCTGATGGAGGTATAATAATAATATTCTTTATTTATTCTGGGATTTATCTCTTTAGAATAATATACAGGCGTCAAAATTAGGCTTTAGAGCCTAAGAGTGAAATACAAAATAAAAATGATATTGCAAAACGTCATAAAATATAATAAAATAATGAATTTAAATAGATAAAAATGAACAAGAATAATTAACAGAATACATAAAATAAGAATAGAACAAATAAAGTAAAACCATATGTCATATCATAAAACATAAGATAAATAATAGAAAAAAAATGATAAAAATCAAGTATAATTAAACTAAAAATAATAAATGGAAAGGTACAATTTCTGCTAATATACATATTTACAAGAATAAACAAAGATCTGAGACATCAAGTACATATATATTTAAAATATATAAACCTTATACATCAAAAGACAAAATTTCTAGATGTAGTAAGCAGTATGCATACATTGGTGTGTTTTATTTCTACCCGGGCCCACAAAGAGAACTTGCGGACTACTGACGGTAAGAAAGGAATTCACAAAACCTAAATTAAAAAATTAACTTAGCACTAAAAACGGACAACATAAAAACGTTACGGGGAAAATAACGAAATCATTATTTTTATGAAGCAATACATTACTTTTCTGAGTAAAGTTTAAAAAATACAATAAAATGTAAATGAAATAGTTCTTGTGAAAAAAACTGTAAATTAAAAGGTTTATAGAAACAACATCACTATGCAAAACATCGAAAAATGAGTAGAAGTGCTCCATCATGGCACCTCTACTCAATACTACTAATAATAATTAAAAACTATTAAAAAAACGATTAAACCATGGACCACATCAAACCGTTCCAATCGCAGGGAGGAGGTAGCTATAGCCTGATTAAGAGTAGGTCATACGAATTTAAACTCATGCATACCATATGAATAAACAATCACCGCCAAAATGTCTATACAGCAACAGTGTACTTGCAGTCAGTCACATATTTGAAGAATGTCATTTCTATTCCATGAACTTACGTAGATTGGGAGTGGGACCGAGTGTATCGGATGCCCTGAATGATGACCAGAAAAACATAGAAAAGGCTTTAATTTTTTAAAAAAAGGAATAACCTTTTGAATAAAATTTAAACCCGAAAGTTTGTTATATGTATTAAATAATTCTAAAAGAAGTAATTAATAAATTTATTTAGCAATTATATAAAGAGTTTCAAATCTTGAAATAGAATTATAAAGTGCGAAACATGGGCGTTGATGACATCAGGGTTTAACGCCCTAAAGCCCCAACCAACAACTACTACTACTAGAAGTGCTATAGTATTATTAAGCGGATAATCACACTATTGATTACTTGCATGATAACAAATTCAAAAGCATTATATATCGTACTATATAAATAATGCTCTAAAAAATACATCTATTCGGTAAAAACCTCACAAGACTTAGAATCCTAATTTTTTAAAACCCAACCTTACTGCACATATATAGTAAAGGGTATGTACAACCACTAACTTATTAACTTTAATTAACCACTAGACAACCATACAATAGAAAACCACCATTAATAATTTGAGCTTAGTAGGAACTGTAGTTTTTTATATAGAGTGATTAATAATTCAGTGAGTAAACGGTATATCTATTTTTATTGGCGAAGATAAAATGAGATTCTACTTTTTCTGATATTGTTGTTGGTTTCGTTTTGTTATAATTTCTGAAACTACTCTTTTAAATAATGTTCGAGTAATTCGTAACTTTCTTAAAACACTTTCCCATTAAGAAATTTTATCATTACATATCGGATCAAAATATCAGTATGTTACTTTTATTTCGTGTTTAGAGAAATTAATTGTTCTAACAAGTGGGATTTTTTTCTATCCCAACAATTCAATTGTATGCTATCCCATGAAAAAGTTAAGTAGACCTATATTTTGATAGTTGGATTTTTAGCTTAAGAAACGTAAATATAGAACAAATATATATGTACAAATAAAAGACACAAAAATGTTAAAAGATTAATTTTTTATTGATCAAATTTGTTTGATATAAATGATTTTCTAAAAATTAATAATAAAAAAATCTATGTATCATATATATATGATAGGCAGATAGACATAAATTAATACTTACTAATACCATTTACGTAATAGATTGAGAAGGTCCAAAGTCTAATTTTTGCAAGGCTTTATTTATAAAAAATAATTATCTTTATTTCCGAATCGTTTGAGCCAAAGAAACCTTTTCTTTTAATGAAATGCTATCTCCTTTTGTATCGTTTAAATTGAAAACGATTCCGGATAAGATTGGCCAATTCCAGGGTAACAAGAGTAATCCAGATAAAAGCTTCTTACCAAATTATTTTTACAGGATATACTGAAACATCTTTAATTTCTTAATATTCTCACGTAATTACCAGCTTTCTTAATTAGGTAATGGAACTGAGTGGAGAATGTATCTAACGCTTGCTTCTTGGATTTATGTTGATTTTTCATATTTGGGCGAGTAACATTATTAATTCATGTTCAGGAAACAGTAATTATTATTTCAAAATGATATTAACCTCCAGAGAAAATACCCGGAATAAATACAATGGCAACTGAGGGAAAAACCCAAAAAATAATATTAAAACTGTAGAGGTAATCAAATTTATATAATAAAATGATTTACATTATTAATGTACACTGGTAAAAAGCTCCTGAAATAAACTTCCGTAGGATGAAGGTAGGAAAATCCAAACGGGAAAGAATTAAAAATTAAAGAATCAGAAATCCTTCATTATTCACCACTGGAAAAAAAGTTTAATGAACTTAACAATTAACAGCTTACACCTGAAATATTAAATATTTCTAAAGATTAATATCATCAAGGGATGGTTGCCTGAGGTATGAAATCAAAGAAAAATGACATGTAAAAAAGTGTTATGAATATTGATTTAAACATGGACTACTGGATAGTTCTGTCCTAGGGACAGTTTAATTTGTTGAAGCAATATTGAATAAAAATGTTTAAATTTTATTAGTTTAGTCAGTTTGTAAAATAGATTTATTTTAACTATAAGATATTTGTTTAATAAAAGAAAACATGTGATTTTAAACAAAACCGGTGCGCTTTTTGACAGAAAATGAGAGACAATCACCGATTGTTAGCAATGACGGCAATGTTTTGCAGTTTTAGTTTTCCTCGCAGTTTCGCAAGCCTATGTTTTTTTTTTCTTTAAGAGATGACTTTTTTAAAACACTTGAGTCAGCCTCATTTCACAGTATAAAAAAGGGGTTCTATAACACTACTCTCCTTTTAAGCAAAAATGACGCTAAGAGGTGGGGATTAGGCCACGCCCATTAAAGGCAACTTTACGTTTAAATTTATAGGGGTTTCGCACATTAATTTAAGTATCTGTAAAATCGTTCATATAATTGCATATGTGAAGAGAACAAAAGTCGTAGTAAATGTTATTTAAAATAATTTAGTACATTTATAATGAGATTTCATTGAGCCGTTTTCGAGAAATCGCTCTTCTTTTTCTAGTCTGTTCAGACTCTCTCTTCTTTTTTTAATTATTTATTTAATGTAATTTACAACTGTATAAAATAATACAATAGGTAAATATGTAGTATGTTTCATATACACTTGATAATCTTGGGTAGGAACCACCCATTAGTGGTATTTCAAACATTAATTTAAATTAGAAGGTCCCGTGGCCATCATCTTTTCAGACGCATCGGAGGATTATCAGGGATTGTTAAGGATGAAAGATTAAGAATTAATGGGTTAGAATGATTAAGGAGTTTGGAATGAAAAGATGCATATCTGTTTTGGGTCAAATCTGCAACGAATGGGATGTTAAGGACTTTGTGAATGAGTTTATTTGTGACGTAATATGGATCATCAAGGATTTTACGTAGGATTTTGGATTGTGACGATTGGATGCGGGAAGAATTTGATGGTTTGGTGGAGCCCCAGAGCTCAATTCCATATGTCCAAATTGGTCTGATTATCGTAGAGTATACTAATTTTTTGTAAAGAATGGGAAGTTTAGAGCGTTTGTCAAGTAAGTGTAGTAGCAATCGGAATCTACGATATTTAGGATTTCAAAATACATTTACTATTCTAAAAAGTAAGGAGTGAATATAAACTTAATTTGGTCAATTTATCCATTAATGCTTTCTAGGATCGGTTAGTAAAAATTAATTTATTTTAAGGGAAACATTAAATTATGAAGTTTGATACAGATAACTGTTTCTGATTTAATGGAGACATTTTTTTTTTTTTTTAATAAAAAGTAAAAACAGTCAACATTATTTTTTAGAATATTTAATGTAACGACGAAAAATTGACTGCGAATTAATAGTAATTAAAAAACCAATATCAACAACAAAATGTGAGCACGCTTAGAGTAACTCTCTTTTTATTTTTATATTCAAAAGATTTAGGTAATGCTAGTTTTTTTTTGTTTTTTTTTAACAGAATTTAATTATATTTCGAAAATCGGACATGATGTTTTAGAGAGAAGTATACTTTTTGGATTATTCAAAAAACTTTAATTTTAGATTATATATTTCCTTTTTTTCAACCATTATGAGTCCGATTCAAACAGTTAATAATTTCAGCTTAATTGATACCATCTTTATTTGAGATACAGTGATCAATAAGCCAATGAGAATGGTATATCTCCTTTTATTTATAAAGATAAATATAAAACTGGATTATATAATTATTAATGATAATTATTTTGTTTTTAAGAGAAGTAAATTTTGTTTTAAATAAACGGCTTTAATGTTCCAAGTAGGGTATAGTTTCTCAGTAATTCGAAAAACTCTATTTTATTTTTAAGATAAATGCCTTTTTAAGCCTCCCCCTCCCCCCCCCCCCCTCCAAGTCCAACTTTTTCGAAACTAGGTCTTATTTCATGTATTTAATTTAACAAGAACCAATATTAATAATGTTAGTTCTATAGGGATTGATATGAGACCCAATGACTAGTAAGTAAGAAAATAATAGGGTACAGAGACACACAGATAAGTAAGATTCATAGTTGTGCAATATTTTAAAATTAATATAGATCTATTTTCTATGTCATTTGTAATATTTATCAGATTAAGATAAGTTTATTCTTGTATTAAACATAATGACATTATCTGTCAAAAAAGGTTATGGTAATGTTATAGAAGATGTATAGTTTTTTCAAATAATTTGTTTTTGAGTTACAGATTTTTTAAAAATAATAATTGAATTTTTTTAATGGAACATTTTGCACATGTAAAGCATAAGAGGAACCAACATTAATAATTCTAGCTTCATAGACCAGTATTATACCTTAATACGACAGTACGTTCTTGAGAAGAGTGATTAATAATTCAGTGAGTGAGCGGTTACAGACACACACGTTTTATCATATAGAATATTGAAGTCAAATTCACATTTTTAGTAAGAGATTAGTTGAATAAAATATACAAATTCATCGAGTCATGACTTTACAGTCGGGTCAATGTTTCTCTAAAGGTGTGATATTTTCAAAAAAGTCACAGGGCTGCAGTCACAGCTTGAAGCAATGTTTGCTGCTGATAACAGTCACAGAAAATTTTAAATATGTGGTTCTGTCATCGTTTAGTGTATTATTATTTTAATAGGATAATAAACAGTTTAAATAGGATAACAGACAGCCGCTTCGATAAGAGCTTACATAAAGAAGAAGTAAGAAACAAATACGCAGTAACACTTTTTATAGCAAGTTCCATGACGGCTTATGTTTTAATATCACTAACTTTAAGGAAGGAGTATAACGGAGAGTGTAAGTTAACAGAAAAAGTGAAGCCGAAAAGGTGGACCTTTTAATGAATTTCAGGAATTTGGCAGAGGAGTCGAAGCCAATCACTGACTGCCTTCTGATTCAATTTAAATTAAAATGGTCATTACAATAAGCATCAACGTAAAGTTAAGCTCCAAGGGCGTGGTCAACTCCTCTTTTTTTGACATTACTATTTCATTGAAAGTGAGAATGTTACCACCCTGACCATCAAGTTTTGATTTTATATATTGATACAAGTTATTATTTATTAAGTTTAATATTGAAAAATAATAACCCCAAAATACATTTAAGAGCTCAATAAACTCCAGCAATTAAACCAATTAAGCAGTGAGTTAATAAATTTTGCTAAACTAAATGTTGATGTAATTACGGTTTAGACCGACTAGGCGGGAGGATTGCATTGAGACAGATGTGGTAGATAGAAATTGGTGGTATCCAACCTTTCGGTTTGCCAAACTTTTATTACTATTATTTTTTGTAAAGTTTTTTGCTGAATAGGTTAAGTAGAATTACATCAAAATTCACTGAGGTTAAGTAAGCAGTTTTACTTGACAGTAGTTTAAGAATTAATTTCTGAGTGTTCTGTAAGTCAACGCTCAGAGTTCCATGTGATTATTGTTATATTTAAATGATTATATTATGATAATGTTAATTTGCCGAACACCCTCGTCCCTCTACGAAACAGTATATATTATCAATAAAGCCGTGATATGATTGTCATGACAGATAACAGAGCGTGGTGTATAGAGAAGCCTAACGAGGTCCGAAGCAAACCAGGCCGCTGGTAGTGATGTGGTCTCCCCGGCTGGTCGTTAGGGCAACAACATGATCCTCGTACCGTGTCATCTACCAACACCAGTACCCGTTCTTCTCTACACAAAGTTAAGGGCAATGAGCTCTCTTCAATTAAAATTATAAACTACAGACAATTGAAGTGAGAAAAATCTCATTAAAAAAATTAATTATTGATGATAAAATACGAGTGGAAGATTTTACAAAAAAAACAAAAACAAGAAGCTTGAGTCTTTAATAAACCATAAATAACTAACTAGTGAAGTTTCCCGTTATGTGACCAATTCCATAAAACCAGTTACGTAAAACTAAAAAAAAAGTCAAGTGTCAATACACTCATCATAAAAATATAATCTGGTATAAATATAGACCATGGATACAACACATGTCACATTAACCGTCTAAAAAGGACTTATAAATTAATAAATATATAAATATAAATATATACGGACACTACAATTCAAATCACTCCGATTCAAATTTTGATATTTCGAAAAATAACCAAAGTTTCCTGGTTATTTCTAACTTTTTTTTATTTATTTATTGATATTTACAATTGTATAAAAAAATACAACAAGTAAATTTGATCATAATGACATAGCGATATGATACAGGATGTAAAGAAACTACCCAGTAGTAGAACTCTAAACACAGTTTACAATATTAGGTCACGAGGCCATCTTCTTTTCAGGCGCCTCGGAGGATTGCCAGGAATGGAAGAGGAAGCAAGGTTAGAAACTAGTGGGTTTGGGTGGTTAGGGAGTTTATTATGGAAGGAATAATATCGAGTTCGGGCTAGATCGGTTACATAAGGAACATTTAGGTCTTTATGGATGGTTTTATTAGTAACAAAATAAGCAGCATTGAGGATTTTACGATGGATTTAGGATTGTAAAGATTGGATACGAGAGGAATTCGAAGGTTTAGTGGAGCCGCAAAGCTCAACTCCGTATGTCCAGATGGGCCTTATTATTGTCATGTAGATCAGTCTTTTGTAATGAGTTGGAAGTTTAGACCGTTTGTCTAGTAAGTGTTGTAATAGTCGAAATCGACGTCCAGTTTCCTGTCTTTTCAGTCTTGTGTGAGGATTCCAGGTTAGTCGTTTGTCAAGATGTAGTCCAAGATAACGAATCTGTTCTACAGGGGTTTTTCTAACTTAAATTCATATTTGAGCAATGCTGAAAGGACACATTGTAGGTGGCCAATTGTACATTTGGACAAAATATTTCTTTATTTAAAAGTAATTTCAAACTATGATCAATATTTAATAACGAGTGCGGTATATTTGAGTTCAAATAATAAAAATCAAATTAATTAAAAGGTTTAGATATTGTTGGTATCGATAAAGTTTTTGAGGTAGAGGAAATCTTGGTTTTTCTTGGAAAAAAAATAATAGACTACCATACCAAAAAAACTATCATAGAAAAATGATAATGAGTAAATAGGCTCCATAAATTAATTCACACAAATTTAATTAGGTTTTTTTTCAGTTTAAAAAAAAAAACCTGAGATGCAATAGTTAGTGACGACCCCTCAACAAATCATTGCTCCTAAGTTAACTTTTTTTGTTCTGTTAGCAGTCCAGGTTCAACTCATGACAGGTTCATATATTTCGAATTATTAAAGTACAAGCTTGTTTTAGTCAATGTCCTCATTAAAAAAAAAAAAAAATATTATAATATAAGTTAATTATAATTTTATCATAATTAACTATCGGTAAACTTAATAAATGATTTCTTAAAATTGATAATTAGACAGTACTCCAACGATAAATGGTTTTTTTTACATCTCCTTTCTCCATCATTGCATTTGCTGATAGTTTCTTTTTCCTAGGAATTTTTCGGCCATGATACGATGATACATACGAGTGGAAACATTATTATTTTATTAGTTGAGGTTTAACACTCAATTTTGGTTTTAGCTTAGTGCTAACCTTAAAACATTACATTTTTTTTTTAATATTTTTTTAGATGAGAACTGTGTTGAAAACTTATACCTGAAAATTTCTTTATAAATGAAAATAATTCTTAATAGCAGAAAATCTCTGTGATTCCTAAATTCATTTAAATGGCATCCGATCTTTTAAAGTCACATTGCCACTCATTTCCAATCTGCCAGGTTTTCTTAATGAACTATAGCTTTGCTGCGGTAAAGGTCACTCTCTTACTTACATCACAAATAATAAATAATTATCTATCACAGCCGGATTCGAACCTGGATACTTGGAGTAAGTAGGGCCTTACTCACAAGCCCCCTCCCACTTTGTATAGCTTCATTACGGCTGTTCAAGTTTAATAGCTTTAGAGACTTAAAAAAGTCTCTATATGAAGCTCTTCAAAATGGCGTAAAAAATCGGAAAATTTTTAATTAACTATAACTAAATAGTTGTTAACTATTTTTGTATCTTTTTTGACTGCATCCCTGACCATCTTTTTCATAATTTGAAATTATATGGTCAAATATTTATACATATAATAAAAATATACAATTAAAAGCTTTGTACAATTCAGGTTTCAAATTTTGTCTGTTAGTATATGTTTGTGGGTTCATCTTTTTAGTGGTCTTCTTGTATTTTTGAGATCACATATGTGGAGCAGTAAAAGTTATAATTAGGCCTATAGGGATTCATTTGCTTTTTGCTGATAATTAAAATTTGCTACTGAGGTTATTTCGCAGAATATGTTTTCAGCTTTATAGCATTTATATTGCATGTACGCTTCAAAAATGTTAAAGATTTATCCAGTTTTATCCCTAGTTAATTGCAGTACCAATAATAAGTTTGTTTTGAATTATGGGCGGCTTACTTTTTAGCTTTGTTTTTGGTTCGTATACTTTAATATTCCTGTTTTTAAAATTAAAGCTGAGTTTTTTAAGGAGATACTGTTTCCTGTTTGCTATTGTATCTATTCTATATGACGATGATGGCTGTGTGAGGGGAATTTTGAGGCATTCATGCCGTTTTTCAATTTCAGGCGCTTTTTAAAAATTGCTCGATTAAACTATCTTCTAAGTCTCCTCTTCCCGTTTTAAGATAATATTTCAAAAGTTATATAGGACCGTCGCTCCCCGGGGGTCTTGGCGGGTTGGGTCGGGCAGGGAAGGATGGCCTTTTTTTTTTGTGTTATGATCTCCTCTTGTGAGATTGTGCATGTCGTACATCGACCAACCTACTCGCTATAATTTTCAGATAAGGAAGGCTACCATATGTTATATACCATAATACGTTAAATAGGGTAGGGGCAAGACAGGAGCCTTGCGCAAGACCAGCTGTTAGGTATAAGGTTGAGGAGTTGGTGTTGCTTATTGCAATGTGGAAGGATCAATTCCTGAGCTAGGAATTAATGAGGTGAATAATATTTTTAATTGGGTTGTATTAGAATATAGGGTAAGGTCTTCAAATTGAAAAAAAAAATAATTAAAGATTTTTCTTGACCCTACAATTCCCCTAGTTAAAAAAAAAATATTAATTGATTTAGACATATATATATTTTAATTAGTAGGTATATATTTATTAAGGATGGGTATTACAGCTTAGGGAGAGAATGTAGATAATGTAAGTAGAGATTAGATAGTGAGAGACTAAGAGATAAGGGAAAGCTGTTTGATATTCAGCGATGGCTTCCTTATGCCCTGATTTGGTTTGCAAAAAGCTTCATCCCCACCCTAAAACCCTCCTCCCACCTCTTACCCTCCCTTAGGGTAACGGAGGAGCACCTTACCCAGCACCCTTAGCCTTATACAAACATTTGCTTTTAATATATTATCATTAACCGAATACTCTTCCGCTAAGTAATGGTTGTAGTTGCCTACTTTTACCGATTCTGAGCTTGTTAGGTTGTAAGACAGAGTTATTAATGATTTTTGTAGAGGCTTTAAGAACACCAGAAATGGCTTAAAACTTTTTTTTTTAATTCCTGAATGTTACTATAGGTTTTTTGTTGTTTTTAAAATTATTTTCCTGTTGCGGAGTTCGTGACGTTTGATTATTTTTTTCTTTTGGCCAAGATATTTAAGCAAGAAATAAAACAAGTGGAACTGTCTCATATATACCTAAACTGTTGATTTAATTTTTTAATTTCCTTTTTTTTTTTTTATATTTATCCGCTAATTAATAAAAATAATAACAAATATAGTCAAAGAATTTTATTCGAGAAAAATGAACAATGGAAATAAGGACACAACAGTAGTAAGGAGGCAGCTGCATGTGCATAAAGTTCTTATATTACAAAAAAAAAAAATGACTAGCCAAAACAATTCTTGAGAAGAGGCTGTGATGTGGAGCACAGTGCACACAAATCATG
>NW_027107578.1:1761781-1763363 GCF_000696795.3 Halyomorpha halys | reverse complement strand
TATCCATACAATACTTTTCCTGTTCATAGACAACAGAGAAAACTTCTATGATAGATAAGTTTTAATTAAAATCAATTATTTGATGATAAGATTGGATATGTACAAAAAAAGAAGTTATGTGGAATAAGTGTTCTAAGTGTCGCGTAAAAGATGAAGTATCTGATAGATAAAATAGACTTGATCAGTGGAACCGTGTTCTGAGCTTGAGCATGCCATTGCTGCTAGTAATTCACCTTTTATTTTATATCACCTTATTTATTTTACTTTATTTATAATACTTTATTCAAGAGGCGATTTATTTAATTTATATGAACTAGTAACTGTAGTCCAGCCCAGGGCTCGGTTGCGTCTTGCTGATGGGACTACACCTTGCCATCTGAACCCGTCCAGTAGGACCAGTCCCTATTGCTCCGCATTCATTTGAGTGCCTTCCCCGGGTTTCCAGCCTCATCCAGCCCTCTTGGACATCGACGTCAGGTGGTGGACACCTTCCATCCTGCAATGTGTGAGGCCCACCAGCTTCTTCCACCCGTAAATGAAGTCTCTGGAGGGGATAGTTCTTTACATTTATCAATCGGAATAAGTCCGACAGTTCAAGAACGAAGATCCCGGTATTTTTTTTAAAGTTTGTTCGGTGTCCTTCCTGAGTGTCCGTTCCGTGGTAATGTAATCCACAGGTACTCTGGTGTTTCAGCGACTCCACACGTATAGCAACGGAAGTCGATATTTTTTCCTAAGCTATGCACCTTTCCTCTAAGGATTTGCAAGACTCAATTGTGCTGTAGGTGCCGTGCGATGGTGGTTCGCCTGCGCTTCGTAGACGTCTTCTTGAGAATATTTCTCAATATAGACTAAGCTCACCTGCAGAAGGTTTTTTCCTTAGTAAATCCATTGACAATTACTACTCACTGGATTATTCATATTTCAATATATTTTGAAGTGTTATATTTTCTTCCAAACAATTTACGGTGTGATAAGAAATTTCTCACCACTTTCCATGCAGAAATTTAGTGAAAGAGTATTTTTTAAAGAGACGAAGTATTTTAATGTAAAAAAAAATGTGTGGAAACAAACGTAAAAGTTTAGTTTTCGACAAAATTGCTCAAATCAGATTATAACATTTTTTGTCACAATTCAGTCGTTTGATTGATCCATTAGATTTTTTGGTATGTATGCAGCATTATATATCTCTCTCTGTCCCTGTCCCTTCCTCTCCCTTTATATATATATATATGTTCCAGGTAACCTACGGCAACCGAAAGGTTGAATCGGAAAAGCTGCCATGTATAAGATTAGTAGCGCCCCATGTGGCCAACAGCCAAATCTCACCTCCTCCAGCGCTCTCGGTGGCAAGAGAAGTAACCCAGACGAGTGTGAGATAGCCATCTTGTCTCAGCCAGAGAAGCGTCCATCCTTTTCTTTTGTTAACTCATCATTAATATCTACATGAGTGAGTAGATTTACTTGAGTGGTTCCCAGCCAGCAGAGGGTGGAAGGTGTAGAAATGCGGAGGGAAGAAATAATCATGGAGTAAGTCCATCACATCATCATCATCACCACCACATCATCATCAACCACCTCA
>NW_027107578.1:1756456-1761601 GCF_000696795.3 Halyomorpha halys | reverse complement strand
CCCCCCAGACCCATAAGACGCACATATGTCTGCCAGCACTCAAAATAAAGGATATTTAACTTACTATAAAGTAGTTTATGACACTTATCTTCGTTCTCTCATTGTATTTAATAATATACCCCCTATGGTATAACAATGTTCAAAGCGGCCCACCTACAATCCTGTAATTAGTGAGAACTGACCAACACAAAGAGTTTTATAGAGAATACACTAGAGGCCATATTGTCCCAGTCCTCATTAGCTATAGTCTAGTATCTTATTTCGGCTGTCATTTTCAAAGCAAAGGACCGCTATCTACTCTTGCCATGTCTTCCCAACAAGCAATCAGACCACATTCCGAGTAGCTCTTATGTAAAGCTTTGAGCTATCTCCTACACATGTATACGTTCCTCCCGTAAAGTAACCCCATAGAGAATTCATACATCTCACTGTTTGTTGCATTTATACCAGGTTTTCAATTATCTTCATAATGCAAGAATGGTCAAACTGAATATGTAATTAGACTTATTAAAAATAAATAATATTTAGATAACACGTATCAAGATAGTAAATTAGCTTCTACCTTACTAATTATCATACATCAAGTTTGTTAATTAACTGCTACCTTGGATTTGTACCGACGGTATCTTTGAGATTTCTAAAGATATATTTCTTAGTAATTAGTCGGGTTTACGTGTTTTCCCCATGATAACTGTAGCAAATCCTTTCTTCTTTCCTTTTCCTGCTTGTCATTCAATCTTCTAACTTCTTCAGTTCAAATATAAGATTCTTATCCGCAATACACGGCTCCACCAAATGGTTCCTTAACAATGGTTTATTTTTAAAATTAATTATTTATTACATTATTATGAAATAAATAATAAAATCTTCAGTATACTTAGACCTCACTTAGACGATTTTCCTCATTTGGTTGGGATTAAAATCAAATACAAAAAAAATTTGCACTAGCTTCGATAAGATTTAGGACGAGGCAAATGAACACCATTATTTTTCCGCTGTGTATCTCTCGGCTAGAATAGACGAGTTTTTGATGAGAAACTTACTAAAAAATAACTTGTTACTCTCCTGAAAAGTATTGTAGTCGAATATGATGTATGTTTGCCGTTGTGCATTATGGTTTTTATATGATATTTATAATGGACCGATTATGATGATTTTTAGGACCTTTGACTAATTTTTAGAAAATTATTGCACAAATGACCATCAAATTTATAGCTTTTAGTTATGATTTTTCGAAAATATTTTCCTAAATTTTTACAATTTATTTGATATACAAAAAAATTAAAGAACTAAGTGGTGACGAGATAAGTTTTATCATAATCGAAACAGCTTTTTTGACACTAGAGTCAGTAACGAAATTTCCGGGCTATTATATAGCCGTAATCTCTATCTATTCGATAGATAGGAAAAAACAAAACAACAAAATTGGTACACTCGTGAAAAATAATCTTTGATTGCTTTTTAGGTTTCGGAGTAGTGATTGTAACACACTTTATTATTTCCTTACAATAATAATAAATGGACGAGATGTGAACGTCCGAGGTATCCACTGGCAACTATAAACCTAATAGTCGAGATGAGTTCCAGGAATAATCTTTAGTTCACGTATGAGTTTTTATGTTTAAAAAAATCTCTGATCCGGTATATATGGAGAAAAAGATATAGCTGACCGCAGACGCATGGATATTTTGTTATTTTTTCTTTTAACTTCTGATTTATACCTTTGATGCGCGGTCATAACCGCTTAAGCCAAAAATTCAGGAGAGGAAAAACAAAGTTCAAAACAAAATCTAATTATTGATATTTTTGTAATTGTTATTTTTACAAAACAATACAGTAGTAAGTCTATCTGAAGCATAAAGACCTTAATACCAACCGGTAGATTTGGTGCTATATTACTACGACTTCATCTCCAAATGCTCAAAAAGTGATTTGAGCCCTTATGATCGCCCATCAAAGATATATTCTCTATGTATTATATAAATTTGATTGCATAAAGCGTCCGGCCGCAATGAAAGAAAAGCAAACCTGATTTCTGAAGGAATTTGAGTACTGAAAAGTTATGAACGAAGTTGAGCATACTGCGTCAGTTCCTGGCCACAAGACTAATACTGTTAGCTTGATGAACGAGTCCAAACAAAATGATCTGGAGAGCCAGTAAGGTGGGGGAAGAGCATGTTGCCACATCAATATTTGCTCTATGAGGGTTTGGATAACCTGAAATTCCTAGAGATGTGAAATTTGTTGACTCTATCGATCCAGGTATAGCAGCCTCCTGTATTATCGCTGTTTCCTATATTATGCACGAATACCAACTCCTGTCATCTAAGAAAGAATGAAAAGTCACGCCGTTCTATCGCCACCGTTCCTGGCTCATGGATTTAGTGTTTGACAATGATGGAGATAAATGAAAGTTGTATGATGAAGTTAGATTGAATATGTACAATAGCATGGAAGGCTGCGTTTAGCTAGGTTCTGTATTTTTCACTTCACCAAAAAAGGAAAAAAAAAAAAAGACCTAAAACAATTATCCAGAGAAAATTAAAAAACTTCCTCCCATAACCCTTAAGGGGGAATATTTAAATTTCTCTCTCTTTTTTTTCTTTCTGTCTAACCAAATTAAGCCATAATCCTTATGGCGCAAAAAGGTTAAAATAACCTATAAAATATTAAAAAAAAAAAAAAAGTAAAAGAGGTTTTTATTAAATATGAAAGGAGACACGAGATAAGAGAGACGAGTGGAGGGAACAGATAGGCGCTCTCCGGTAATTGCTCCCTTAATTAAAGGATTATATCCCCGGTCTGCTCCTGAGTAACCTCTGGTCTGCGGCTGTGGTTACGGTAAATAGCCAATCCTCTGTGCTCCTCTAGGGCATAAAATGCTTTTATGATATCTTCCCGTCTATGGTTTGTAGCGAATGACTTTAAACGATGAGTCGATACATCGCTTACGTTAGAATTGTCTTTGGTCTCTCATATTTGGGAACATAAATTGTTATATAGGACATTTTAGGATAAATAGTCAGTTTTTAGAGCGGATTATCAAAAATGAAAAAGTTTAATCAAGCTCAAAAATTCACTTAGTAACACTAAGAAAAATCGAGGACCAATCTAATAATAAATGAGTTTTCTATAAAATAGTAAATTCTTCAATTTTGATTGATTGATTTTGATTATAATTTTAAAAATCTGGTCTGATGCGCGCATCAGACAAATTTCACTTACCACACTACTGATATCCCCAACTTACAAGAGCCGGGAAGAAAAAAATTCAGTTATTCTACCCCAACTTTTGATTACTTTAATGAAAGCTATGTATACTAGTCAAAACTGAAGAGTATGCCAAGTATAGGTAGGGGGAATAAAAAATAGCAGCTGTCTCAACATCTTAAAAAACTATTAACGTCCAATAGTTCTCGAGATATAGCTTTGTAAAAAACATTTCTTAAAAATGTACTGAAAAATTAGTAGTTAGTTAATTTATTATTATGAGAAATCTATATCTCAAGAACTATGCTACATATAGATGTTTATTAGCACTCAAATTAAAGGTAGTTTAATGGACTGTAAAGTAGTTTATAACCTTAATCTTCGTAGAAATAGTGGTTTTCAAGATTTTTTTTCTAAAATAAATGGATTTATAGTTGTTCCGACAATAAGTTTGATTTATGAAAAACTTTATTTTAGAGACCAAAGAACACACTCTGTCAGCACTCAAATTAAAGCTCGTTAAATTTACAAAAAAATAGTTTATAACGTTTATCTTTTTAAGAGTAGCAGTTTTTGACAAAAAAAAATTTATTTATTGATATTTACAACTGTACATAAAATACATCAAGAAATTTGAGGAAAGCATAATGGTATGGTACAAGCATGTAGAGAAAATACCCATTGGTAGCACTCTAAAAACATTTTTACAATATAAGGTCTCGAGGACGTCTTCTTTTCAGATGCTTCATAGGATTGTCCGGAATAAAGAGGAAGCAAGATTAGAAACTAATGGGTTTGAGTGGTTAGGGAGTTTGTAATAGAAGGATTGATATATGGTTTGGGCAAGATCGGTTACAAATGGAACATTAAGGTCTTTGTGGATGAACTTATTTGCGACAAAGTAGGGAGCATTTAGGATTTTATTTGACAAAATAAATTCACAAAATAACAAGATGTTGATATTAGAAAAAATATAACCCCCCAGACCCATAAGACGCACATATGTCTGCCAGCACTCAAAATAAAGGATATTTAACTTACTATAAAGTAGTTTATGACACTTATCTTCGTTGGGGTTGTAGGTTTTATGATATTCACAAATTATTATAAATTTGGCAAATGAAATGTCTGAGCAACAATAAATCACAAAATAAATTCACTAACCACTGATCTTTCAGCACGTTCTGTACAACATTTCTGTGAAATATTGCTTTTAAAAAAGCTATATATCGAGAACTATTAAACATAATTATCTCTATAAGGGCTTACATTTCAGCAAATTTACTCTACTTTAAATGATTAGATTTTTTATTTTTGTTGGTATTTTTAAAGATATAGAGCTCCGAATGAAAAATTAATTATTTTTCGTTTTGAAACTGCCGCCATTTTTCATTGACTATACGTATACTTGGCAGACTAATCGATTTTGACTAGTAATTATACATAGTTTTCATTAAAGGAATTAAAAACTGGGGTGAAATACCTGCCTTTTTTGGCCTTTGCACTATTTAGTGTACGTAGACTGATATGTTCATGCTTAGGGCCATTTTTGAGGAAATGGAAAAAAAAATGGGTCCAAGTGGAAAGTCGATTAAATAATGTGTCAATTTCGGCTAGTCGATTCTAACAAAAATGTCGCTGTAACATCTCAGGCATGCACCTGCCATAACTATGTAACTTCAAATTCATACGACGTTTTGTTTTTTAACGAGGCGAACTAAAATATAAAAATAACATTCAGTATTTTCTCCTACTGACTGCCCTATAGTTTCATTTAATGATGTTACTCTTACTCCTGTCGAACAGATCCGCTACCTTGGACTACATTTGAGCAAGCGAGTAACCTGGAATCCTCACACCAGACTGAAAAGACAGGAAACTACACGTCGATTTCGACTTTTACAGCACTTACTAGACAAACGGTCTAAACTTCCA
>NW_027107578.1:1749746-1756081 GCF_000696795.3 Halyomorpha halys | reverse complement strand
AAAAAAAAAAAAAGGATTTTCTATGAATTATAAATTCTTCTATTCAATAATTTATTAAATAACAGAAAACGTCATTTTATTGATTGATAAATGATAATTAGAGTTTTAAGGATTTTTAATTTTCCTATAAATTAATAGATATCATTCTTTAATACTAATCACAATAAAAGACGGTTCAATATTTCTAATAATAAAAATTACAGCTACTCTAGAGGAAGCCTTATTGAAAACTGAAAAAATCTCAGACTATTACAATCAGATTGAAATCTAATTAAATACCGATAAATCGAACACTGTTCTGATACATTTACTTAAAATTTCTATTTTTTTTAAAAAAAAAGAAGATAAATAATTGTAAAATCGATTATATAATGTTGCACTCACGATAAGTCGATTATTTTGAAAAAAGTTGCTGTAATATAGTAACTATATATATATTATATATAACTAGATAAGTAAGAAATTTCAATTTGGTACGAAGCTTTTCGTTTTTGAAGTAGTCTGTTCACACACATACATAAATAGACTATTTTGCGATACTTGATCACTTATTTTGACTCCTTTGACGTTTGAGAAATTTTTCAGGATTGCAATAATTTCCCTTAATTTACTTCAGGTGTGTCGTGGCAGAACGAGAGGTTAAGACATGTGAAATATCCTTATAAATGAACTACATACCACTGATATGGTTCAGAGACAATCAACTAGAATTTCAAAAATTATAGATCTTATGAGAGGTTACCCAGTACACCCTGTATATTGAAGTAATATATCAAAATTACATTTTATATATGTTTCAAAATTATTTTAATAAGTTTCTCTAATCCATATTAGTTAGTTAATGAGATACTGCCAAGTGATTAGAGGTAATTGAAAATATTGTGTTACTACTACTTTACATACATCAGTAAGTATTATAATATTCAATACATAAATTCTGATGAGACATACCAAACCTCTTCTTACACTCAGTGGAAATACTTGAATAAAAAAGTTCATTGAGTTTCGGAAGATTTTCCAAATGTTTGGTCTTGGTTCCAGACCACTAACTCATTCAATAGGCAATTCATCTAACAGCCCTGAATGGTTCACCAGGGATTAGCTAAGCCGTTAAATTTAATACTTGCGCTTCGTCAATTCAATTAATACTCAAAGCATTAATTAGTCTATCTGTTATTTAATAATCCTTTATTTATCTATTATACCAATAAATTAATCCTAAAAATAATTAAATGATGTAATATTCGTCTACATAGACTAAATAACATTACTAACGTAAAATGATTTATAATATGTATCAGTATACACTCCATTCAACTGTGCTATCACAATAAATATTTACTAACCAATAAGTAATAAAAAAAAGTTACAATTTAATTATGTAATTTAAAAAAAAAACATGTAATGTCACCAGACGTGGATAACCCAGCTCTCAAATAATTCGCTAAAACAGAGATTTTATTAGACTATATTTTAAATCATTCATTTAAAAACATAATACCATTCATGAAGTTTACGAAGTAGCCACAATTTTATAATAAAATGTAATGTTAGAAGTTTTCCTATAATTTAATTGATTTATATTGGGAGTCCTGTGATAATTACTTCCAAATGAGATGTGACAACGAAGTTGAAGGAGGTAGACATATATAGTGTCAAAAATCCATAGATAACTGTCAGTTTAGATGATTGAAATGTTTTGAAGAATATTTTTAGCCATCAACAAATGAAAACCCAGGGAGTTCTTCATTGATCCACTTATCGTTACAGTAGAAGTGGATTAGTTTGCTCTTTATGATAAAAATGCGCTCCATTTACACATACATAGCTACAGTAAACCTGACCTCATTTTTTGTCCTAAGCTTCCAAATTTTTTTTTACCTAATAGTTTTTAATTTGAATAATTAGTAAAATAAATTAATATCTTTACATTGATTAAAAATTAATTTATTTTAATATATTTTATCCTAATTTTGTTTCAAGAGAAAATATATAATAATTAGGAAAAGAAACATTGGGCTCTTTCATCAAATTACTTAAAACAATAACTATTTTTTTCAATTTAAACATAATTACATATATAATTACGTCAATTATATAAGATATAATTATATGTAAATATATTATATATAACTAGTTATTTTCTTCAATAATAAAAGCTTAAAATTGTTCCAGTTATTGATTCCCAGATGTTTATAATTAATCTCAGAAAGTGGTACAAAGTCCCCCTAAGTGTCCATAAACTTTTCTCTACTTTAAAAAAAAAATTAATTTATAAACACACTAACGGTATTTTCTTTTATTTATACTCGTAGTAAGGTGAATAATAAATTCTAAACTTTTTATAACTCCTGTAAATGGGCCAAAACTAATGAGTATAAAACAAAATTCTTAAATGTGGTTCAAAGTAACAAACTTTAACGGTGCCTTAATGCAAAATAATTTCTGGTCCATTTTTTTTCAATTCTGACATTTTGATGAAATTTTATTCCTTTTGAAGTTCTTCTACCAATCTACTACTTTCAAGTCAGTTAATTTATTTAATATAGGCAACAAAGGAGAACAAAACATTTATCTGAAGGTTTGTTTAGAGGTTTTTTGAACAGCTTTGCATTAAGGTATCGATGTAGTCTATTTCATCAAATTTAAGAGAATAAGATGATTGAGGATTCTATAGATGACTGGCGTTAATACATATATAGAAATATATAAGGGGAATGTCCTTATCAAAAGTTACTTAATATATTCATTTTATATAAATAAGTGTGGAGGGTTATAAATAGTTTGTTTATCTAATAGAGGAAAGTGTAGTTTTAATCTAAAATTATTTTTTTTAAATTAATGAAGTTTTAAAAAATAGGTAACTAGACATAATCTTAGGTAAGCGTATTAATAATAATTATGATTTTATAGTAATTGACTTTTTCATAGGTTCATTTTGACTTGTAATTGATGACCTGGGCAAAATAGCCTATAAAACAATTTTTAAATTTTAATGTGGGGTGTGAATTTATATTTAAGGTATGGTATATTATTAATAATAATGTTGTTGTTAAAATTGTTACAAATGAATACATAATAAGCTGTTAAATGTTTAGATTGTCCTTGAGGATGGCCGAGATGGCCGAAACGTTGGACTATTGATATAATGAAGAGTGTGAGACTTGACAAGGATACCATTTGATTTATTTAATAAATAAAAAAAGGTTTTTTGATAAATTGAAATTCTATATCTTATTATTATACGGTGTATATTAAAACTTTTTCTTTTATCTTCTTTTCAGGCGCCTCGGAGGATACTCAGGAATTGAAGAGAATGCAAGGCTAGAAACTGGGGGGTTTGAGTAGTAAGGGAGTTTATAATGGAAGGAGTGATATCTGGTTCGAGATAGATCGGTTACATAGGGAACATTAAGGTCTTTATGGATGATTTTATTTGTGACAAAGTAAGGAGCATTGAGGATTTTACGAAGGATTTTGGATTGTAAGGATTGAATACGAGAGGAATTCGAAGGTTTAGTGGAGCCCCAAAGCTCAACTTCATATGTCTAGATTGGCCTTATTACAGTCATGTAGATCAGTCTTTTGTAATGTGTTGGAAGTTAAGACCGTTCTTCTAGTCGAAACCAACCTTTTGTTCAAATGTAGTCCAAGGTAGCGGATCTGTTCGACAGGGGTAAGAGTAACATTATTAAATGAAACTGTAGGGCAGTTGGTAGGTTTACGACGAAGATATTAAAAGTTAAATTATTTGTAATCCAACATAATAGATGTAACACATCAGCATTAACAATTAAATTTAACGGAGTATACTAGAGGCAATGTTCAAGAGATAAGTAAAATGGCATCAGTCGTATTTGAAACCATTAAATTATTTTTATTATCGTTCGTAAGCTTTGATTACTGTTATTAAGGACAATGGCAGGAACTTTGAGAGTCTCACAGTAACCTAACTTGAGCTGTTGATGAGAATGTAGTTACCACTTTGATTACTAGTGGGAAGCACTTTCATGTTTTGCATTTCGGGGAATCGTGTATGCATCAAACACTTCTTAATGTTTAACACTAACGACATGCTAATTACTAATAAGTACTCAGCTGTTCCATACGCATTTTAACGAGCCTGATATTACTGACGGAGCGAGAAATGTAATAAATACTATTTTAGAGTAAAATATAAGGCGAACGCCTTACACAAAAATATGTTAACATTTTCATAATTTAATTTTCTTTTTTGTGAAATTAAAAGTTTGAGAAAAACATAGGATTTTTTTACCAATCTATTCATTCTCATTTTTTCCACATTTATTTCCCAAGAAAATTCTTTGAATATTATGAAAACTATGACTTAGTCATCTGACCAATTGATCGGAGAATGATGTGGTATGGAGATTTAATCAGGAAAGAAGAAATGTAATTGGAAAATATTTCACTATATTATGACACACTATAACATTGTGTTCTATAAATTATAAGAGGGACTGGATATACGTAACAAAAATTACTGTTCTGCAAATGAGGGCTAAAAAATATTGCATTTTTTGGATGGAATTAATCCATTTCATCCATTGAGATGCCATCCTATTTTTTTTTTTATAATTTTACAAAATCAAATGTCACTGACCGTGTTTCCATTAATGACCCAGGTGATGTTGGCTGGCGGGTTCGAGGGTGGCGAAGTACAGTTGCCTCGGATGATGTCACCAATCGAGTAGCGGTACTTCTCAAGCCTCAATATAGGCTTTCCTTCGGGCATATCTGAAACAAAAATATCAGTATTTATTTATAATCAAAATAAATAAACTCACTAAATTTAAACATATGTCTTAGAAACTAGAATCATGAGGTAGAGGTTAAGTATCCTCGTGAAATTACTGAACACTAGGACCTAGGACAGCTCTAATGTTTCTTTGGATAATCAACTGATTTCTCTGTTGTTTAATCCTCTACTTCGCAAGCAGTGAGCTAAAAGCAAAATAAATTGTTCATTGTTATTTCTTCTTAATAATAATTGTTGGTTGGAATAAATAGAATTTAAAAAAAAGATATATAATTCATTTCTGTAGATTTAATGGAATTGTGCTATTACCAATGCATATTTTCCTTTGTACTAGATATAATAAAAAAGAATAATATGTTTTTCAAAAAATAATTTTAAAAATAAATCCATTAAGCAGATTAAAACTGTCCATCTATTTTTAATCTTTGTCGGATATCATTATATTTACTAACAAACAGACTAATTTACAAATAACAAGTAATGAGACGAATTGTATAACTGACATTGCTGCATCGATCCAGTATATATAAGGGGCAGTAGATCGGATAGAGTAAGTAGTCGACCAGTGCTCTCAACGATGAAATCAACTCTCCTATTACTCTCCGCTTGCCTGGTCGTCGATGTAAACAGTGAGCACAGCCCGACCCACAGCCACTATCATCACGTCAGGACAGACATCATCACTCAAGAGGAACCCGTGCCGTACCCGGTCGAGGTAATCAAGCATGTACCATGCCCGGTAAAAGTTCCCGTAGAACGTCCAGTGCCCTATCATGTCGACAAACCTTACCCTGTCAAAGTGGAGAAGGAAGTGCGTGTACCAGTACATGTACAAGTACCTCAGCCGTACCCTGTCTACAAAGAGGTCAAGGTTCCAGTAGAAGTACAGGAAGAGCGACCTGTACCATACCATGTACCCAAACCGTACCCAGTAACTGTGGAGAAGAAGGTCCCTTACCCGTTAGAGAAAGAAGTCCCTGTTCCTGTTAAGGAATACGTCGAGGTACCCAAGCCGTACCACGTACCGGTTGTAGTCGAGAAGAAAGTGCCATACGTCGTAGAGAAGAAAGTACCAGTTCAAGTCCAAGTACCAGTTGAGAAGCCGTACCCAGTCGAAGTACCCAGACCGTATCCAGTGACAGTAGAGAAGAAGGTCCCTTATATTGTTGAAAAGAAAGTACCGTACCCTGTCAAAGTTCCTGAGTACTTCAAGGTACCAGTCCCTATTCATAGTGAACATTCTTCTATTTCTAGTTTCTCTGCTGAAGGAAACCTAAAGAAACATCACTTTTAGCGTTTTAAAAGTAATTGCAAAGGAACAGTTCCAATTATCAATATGACTAGTCAGTTACAAGCTAAAAATGATTTGTACATAATAAATATGTAAATATTTTTTAATTATGTGATTATACAATAATATTACCTTCAGTATAACTTACCAATGATTGAAAAATAAAAATGTCTACACTTTGTTACAAATATTTATTTTATTTTCTGAGTACCACCAATCAGTTATATAGTTTTGTGATAATCTGATACATATACTATATATATT
>NW_027107578.1:1743148-1749696 GCF_000696795.3 Halyomorpha halys | reverse complement strand
GAATGAGTAGGATATAAATGACCATGGATAGTTGGGACGCGGTTAGAAATCACACATTATAATATTTTATACTATAAATAGTATAAATATAAATATGTATTTAAGAATGGATCGAATAAGTTAATTTTCAAGTTGGAAGTAATTGAAATAGCACTACTACTGTTAAACGAAACTTTCATGGTATAGTCCTAACAAAAATAAAATAGAAGAAAATTTGACTCATTTGTGATACTCCTATATTATTATGCCAGATTAATTTAGATCCACATTTTTTACAAATACAGTTGTATTTTTGTATACAGCATATAAATATAAATAATAATTAAAAGAGTGAGAAATTTAATATGGCTGTGAGAAAACATTTAAAAGTAATACACTCCAATGATGATATCAATGCGTCCGTGTTATTTTGGGATCGTTCGGGCGGACTAAAATACACAAAATAACACTCCACTTTTATTAGTGTTATTGTGTTGTTTCAATCGAATATATTTGCTTTGTCAGTTGTTTCCCCCGTCCATTTATGAGTCTATCGACTGTTTGATCCGAAAAAATAATGAACCCCCAATTGTAATTGCTTCTTAATAAGTTTATTATTATTATTATTAGGAAAATTTGTAGAATTACACATTCAACAAATTTTTTGCATGCAGTTTTTACTATCAAAACTATAATATGAGACTAGGAGTGCTATCCTTACATCCACCAGCCAGGATCGTTCTGCGTTTTGCCGGCTTTTCAGGATTTTTACACAATTTTTTTTTAACATAGAATTTTTGCAAATTATTATTTTGAAGTTTATAAATTTATTTTCTGATGTATTCGTTTGTGTTTACTCATCCAATAACATTTTTCACATGTTCAAATGTGTTTTTTTATCAATAATAAATATATATTTTTTATAATGTCTTAGATTATTTCACGTTTTGTAAATGTTTTATAGATAATGAGGTGACATAAAACATTTTTCTAGAGTCCTTATTCAGTAATCCAGTTAAAAAGCCTGCAGAACATTCATTATCATCAGATCGCATATATGGATTCAATGACATAAGGGGGTGACAACAATGCTTAAAAAAAAAGGTATTTAAACCTTATTTGGATGAATATTACATTTTATATGTTATATAATGCTTATTGAAATCAAATGAAAAGATAAAAAAAATATCGTGCTTTTAAGTGGTTTTTCAGGGAAGCCCCGTGGTTAAAGTGTTGGGAAGATTTATATGAATACCAGTTATATATACTGAGTATTAAGAATGATAAGAAAATTACTGAGGTGGAAAACAATAAACTCAGGGGTTTAGTAGTGACAACCAGGAAATAATTAATAACTGCATAACAATATCCATTGCAGTCCTAATTACATTCATGACATAGTAGTAAACAAAAGACTATTGTCAGAGAACTAAGCAAGGAAATAACATAATCCGCTAAAGCAGTGTTGTCTAGAAATTAAAGTCTGAACTAAGATAAAAAAGAGTTGATCTCAAATGTTTAATTAAATTACGTTAGTAGAAGAGATAAAAGAAAACAAATAGGCGATTGGTGGAATGCATTCCTACAAAAAGGGAGTATTTAAACAAAGAGTCCTAGAACACATTTACAAAAAACCTCATGCTGAAAAACAGTATGTTATTAGTTTTTAACAAACAGAAGCACTAATGAGTCTAATATCGGTATCGATACGTAATATCGAAATAAAACAAATATTTATTTTTCAACCTTCCCGAAAATTTCGCAACTAAAATTGTTTCACCATTGAAATATCGATATTTCCATTAAGTAATCTTGAAATATCGTTGCCAAACCTCGATATTGATATTTATAACAAATTCGAATTTCGATATCAATATACATATTCCAATAAAATTATATTGTTAAATTTATAACTTGCCGTAAATTTATCGATATATCATCATAAAATAATCTTGGCTTATCATGGTGAAAGTTTAATATCGATAATAATAAGAAAGTTGAATACGGATATTGATATATTACATTGACATCAAATTGAAATATTGAATTTTATAACTTTCCTTAAAATGTCTTAAACTTTCACTAATAAAATACCAATATTAATAATGAATTTGAATATTGATATTAATAATAGATATTGATATGTAATTTATAATGAAATTTTAATATTTAATTTTAAACTTTTTCTAATATTTCAAAATCTTTTTCATACGAAATATCTATATTTCTATTTAACAATCCTGGAATATTGTTGCTAAGTTAGAAATCGATATTAATTGAAAAGTAGAATAACCATATCGATATGTGATTAAATTTTTAATTTTTAAACTGTCCTTAAAATATCCAACGATAGTTAATAAAATATCAATATTTCGATTAAATAATCTTAGCATATCGTTGCTAAAGTTTGATATCGATATTAATACGAAAGTTGAGTATCGATATCAATATGTATAATCGGATTAAATTTAAATATTTTATTACAAATCTGTTCTGAATATTTTTATGTCTTTTTAATGAAATATTTTTGACATTCTTTTTTTTAACCAATAGAATTATATTTCCGTAAATTGGTAACACAAATTTTTTAAATGTTAAAAAAAAAAATTAAAAAATGCAAGCCTTATCTGTGCGGGAATTAATTCTACTCCAAAAAGTAGACTAACTCAAAAAATTATCTGGTATTAACACAATTAAATAATGTTGAACATTTTTTTGTTCTCGTAAGGTTAAAAAGCACTAAACAGATAATAGGATAAATACAAAAGACAGAAAATAATAAGTTGTATCTCTGTCAAAAAATAAAATATGTTATTACAACTGTTCTGAAACATTAATATGAAAATCCATATGATTACTATAATTATGGAAATTGAAATATTGATGACATTCAATGGACATTATAGTTAGTTAGTAAGTAGTAGTTGGACATTAGTAATTGTCCTATTTCTAGTTATATCTAATTTCATATTGATCCTTATTATTTATTTTTCGATCATTGGTCTCGTCGTTATATGTGAACCTTTTAAAGATAAGACCGGGCATAATTACAGGATTTTGGGGCCAGAGTGGGTAGGGAAAAATTCTTTTGTATTATTTTTGGTGTTGTCTTGTTGAAGTGTTGTAAGCCCGTCGTCGTACATCTACCCATACTTGTTATGAATGTGTATCAAGACAAGTTTTTACTTCTAAAGTTCCTTCAAACCTTTTTTTTTTAAATTATTTTTTAAAGAAACTAGGTATATTTTACAAGGTTTGACTAGAATAAGACAACATTTGTTAACAAGCCGGGAAATTGATAAGAGAAAGCGAAATAATTTGTTTGGTAAAACCGAATCTAGAAATAGATCAAGCAATGCAGCGACGTGATTCAACGAAACTGCTTTATTTTAACAAATTGTCGGTTATTAGAGTTGGGAAATGGTTGTTGGTTCTGTTCGGGGGAGGGAAGAGGGGGGGGGAGGAAGGAGCGACCGAAAGAGCTAAATTGGTTCGCGTGAGCCCTGGTCCTTTACTCTACAGGAAAAAAAATTCTTGCAAATAAACGGCTTCATTAGACAAATGATTTCCCATTATTCTGCTTTCCTCCGTTCTGGGATCTCCTGGCTAAGGATGACACGTTCATTTTTCCTCGATGTATTGTTCGAACGTATCTCAATAAATTATATTACTAATTTATTTTATAGTGTGTGTACGGTCAAAATATTACTTTTACTTGTATCAAACTTCATAAAAGTATATTAAACCGTTTACATCAATTAAATGATTAAATTAACTTTAGTGAAAAATATAAGAAACCAGAGGTTAAAGTACCCTTATTGGGGTAAGTGCACCACTTATTGACAGGTCAAACTTTATTTTTGAAGATTAATTGTTTGGTGCCAACAACCGTTCCAAAATTTTTGATAGTTGTAACCTGGTGGTTTAGCTTACAGCTGGCACAAATATTTTAACGGTTATAGGTACCAAATTCTTAATAAAAAAAAAAAGATGATCGTACTATAAATGTTGCATATCTTACCTTCTAGTAGTTTCTTACAAACAGAACATGAATATGATTATAAATCATAAAAATTGTTAGTAATAACGGAATTAACCCATCAATGGGTATGCGCTGCCTCTGAAAGCTTAACTGGTGGGAGCTTTTGAGTCCCCAAATATTCCATCCAGGCACTTTGTCCTAGGTTTTCCCACTCCTTTTTTCCTATGTAGTTCTCCGGTTATCTTAGGAATTCTGGAGTCATCTATCTGAGAGGCTTGTTCTGTCCTACGTAGCTGTCCGATTTTAATGAACCTGGCCAAAATTATTTTGCCAAAGAGGTCATGCAGCTATTGGCTTTTTCTTTAGACAGCGCAGTCTTTTAATAGTTCAAAAATTCTCCGAAGTATCTAGAATACGTAAGAAATTTCTACTCATTTGCCTTGGTGGTGCCCAAGATTCTGAACCGTACGTCTATAAAAATAAAGACGCTAGATTTAGAAAAGAAAGGTCTACTACGGATTAGTTTTTTCCGCCAGGATTATCCTTTAGAAGGTTTGTTTGTTTGTTTAGTGGCGCCAAACTTCATTGGTCATCAACGCCATTTATATTTTATTTAATTTTGCTAATATTCGTTAAATTTTATTTATTTTTTAATTTGATTATTTATTATTTTATTTATTTATTTTATTATCATTTTTTCCCTTATATCAAGTTATATTTTTGTCAGTAAATTTTGTGATTTCAAAAACTGAAACACCAATTCTATTGCCTTATCATTGTCTCCAAGGGTTTTTGGGATATCTTGGTTTAGTCCTAAGCTATTGAGGTGTGGTGTGAAATATGGGCATCGTTGGAAAACATTGCTTATTGTTAAATTGTTATTGCAATACAATTTTGAAATAAGATAGGAGTGGGTGAGCCTCGTGTGACCTATTCTCAGCCTGGTCAGTGCATCCTCCTCTCTACGGCATTTGCGACTGAAGGTACCCCAGGGCTTGACATCCTTTTTAATAATTTTCAATTTACTCATTGGGCTTTCGTTCCACAAGGATTGCCATTTATCTTTGACTTCCTTTACAAGAGGCCTACTTATCTCTGACGGAGTTAAAATTGCTTTAGAAGGTATCCAAGCATTATAGTTTGTATTGTTGAGTACACAAGATGGCTACACATTTATATAGATTTTAAGGAGGCATATGATTGCGTGGATTGGAGGAAATTATTTGAAACCACGGAGGACCTAAATACGTTTTGTGAGGATGACCTTGTGTAACATCGAGTAAAACGTATTAAATAAATAAAATAGAAAAGAAAATACTAAAACACATATTCGTATTAGTACTAAAATTAAAGCTAGCTGAATGTACTATACACTAGTTTATAACGCCTATATTCGTAGGAGTATTAATTTTTATGATATTTGCCAAACTAGTTACAAAATATTGATTTCTAGTTGTTCGGACAAAATTCTTATTTAAGAAAAAGTATATCCCAGATAATAAGACGTACGTTCAAATGTCTGCTAACTCTAACACTCAAATTAAATCTAGTTTAATGTACTATAAAGTAGTTAAGGACATTGATTTTTGTAGAAATAGTAGTTTTCGTGATATTTCCTAAAATAAATTGATTTCTATATGTTTATTTTGTCCAAATATGTAAAATTCATAAAAACTACTAACCCTATAGACAGAAATGTTATAAACGACTTCATAGAACATTAAACTAACTGTAATTAGAATGGTGTCAGACATCTGTTCGTCGTGTTTCCATAGATCAATTTAGGTCATAAATCAAAATTTTTTTTCTGAACAATAAAAAATCAATATTTTGTAAATTTATTTAAGCAAATATCACGAAAACAGACTTCTGTACGCCTAATCGTAGACTCATCAAATTTTACTAGTAACTATACACAGTTTTCATTAAAGTAATTATAAATAGGGGTGGAATAACTGACTTTTTTCTCCTCTTGGGCTCTTGGACTATAAGATCTGATCATGGCTCCCACAGAAGAAAACTAAATTGCTGTTCTTTTTTTCTAATTCAAATTTTTATTTATTGATAAATATTACAATCTGCCACAACGTTGTTGGGCAATAGGTAATAGTGATAACTGATACTAAATAATAAATACTAAAATAAAATAACATAAGAATAAAAATAAATGAAAATCTCTCTCTAAATATATGCAAACAGAAGGATAAAGAGAATTTACATAATTAAACTAAGTACATGAAAAAATAAATAAATAATCAGCAGTCGTATTTACACACTTATATACAATATTTACACTATCGACCTGAGGATCTCTGAGCCCACTCAACCCTTATGTATGAGAGGTAGAGAAGAGTTCTTTGAGATCCCAGCGCATCTCTCTCCCCGTCTTTTGGTTTTAACCCATTTATTCAAGATAATATAAATTCTACTGAAAAGGTTTAAAGAACAATAATAAAATTAATTTTCAGTCCTATAATTAACATATAAGTAAGTTTTATCGTTTTTTTTATTTTTAAAAATAATATTTCGGATACGAGTAATTTAAAATCATCAGAGTATATAACTGTTTTATATATATATGTATATA
>NW_027107578.1:1737821-1743098 GCF_000696795.3 Halyomorpha halys | reverse complement strand
TTAGTCCTAAGCTATTGAGGTGTGGTGTGAAATATGGGCATCGTTGGAAAACATTGCTTATTGTTAAATTGTTATTGCAATACAATTTTGAAATAAGATAGGAGTGGGTGAGCCTCGTGTGACCTATTCTCAGCCTGGTCAGTGCATCCTCCTCTCTACGGCATTTGCGACTGAAGGTACCCCAGGGCTTGACATCCTTTTTAATAATTTTCAATTTACTCATTGGGCTTTCGTTCCACAAGGATTGCCATTTATCTTTGACTTCCTTTACAAGAGGCCTACTTATCTCTGACGGAGTTAAAATTGCTTTAGAAGGTATCCAAGCATTATAGTTTGTATTGTTGAGTACACAAGATGGCTACACATTTATATAGATTTTAAGGAGGCATATGATTGCGTGGATTGGAGGAAATTATTTGAAACCACGGAGGACCTAAATACGTTTTGTGAGGATGACCTTGTGTAACATCGAGTAAAACGTATTAAATAAATAAAATAGAAAAGAAAATACTAAAACACATATTCGTATTAGTACTAAAATTAAAGCTAGCTGAATGTACTATACACTAGTTTATAACGCCTATATTCGTAGGAGTATTAATTTTTATGATATTTGCCAAACTAGTTACAAAATATTGATTTCTAGTTGTTCGGACAAAATTCTTATTTAAGAAAAAGTATATCCCAGATAATAAGACGTACGTTCAAATGTCTGCTAACTCTAACACTCAAATTAAATCTAGTTTAATGTACTATAAAGTAGTTAAGGACATTGATTTTTGTAGAAATAGTAGTTTTCGTGATATTTCCTAAAATAAATTGATTTCTATATGTTTATTTTGTCCAAATATGTAAAATTCATAAAAACTACTAACCCTATAGACAGAAATGTTATAAACGACTTCATAGAACATTAAACTAACTGTAATTAGAATGGTGTCAGACATCTGTTCGTCGTGTTTCCATAGATCAATTTAGGTCATAAATCAAAATTTTTTTTCTGAACAATAAAAAATCAATATTTTGTAAATTTATTTAAGCAAATATCACGAAAACAGACTTCTGTACGCCTAATCGTAGACTCATCAAATTTTACTAGTAACTATACACAGTTTTCATTAAAGTAATTATAAATAGGGGTGGAATAACTGACTTTTTTCTCCTCTTGGGCTCTTGGACTATAAGATCTGATCATGGCTCCCACAGAAGAAAACTAAATTGCTGTTCTTTTTTTCTAATTCAAATTTTTATTTATTGATAAATATTACAATCTGCCACAACGTTGTTGGGCAATAGGTAATAGTGATAACTGATACTAAATAATAAATACTAAAATAAAATAACATAAGAATAAAAATAAATGAAAATCTCTCTCTAAATATATGCAAACAGAAGGATAAAGAGAATTTACATAATTAAACTAAGTACATGAAAAAATAAATAAATAATCAGCAGTCGTATTTACACACTTATATACAATATTTACACTATCGACCTGAGGATCTCTGAGCCCACTCAACCCTTATGTATGAGAGGTAGAGAAGAGTTCTTTGAGATCCCAGCGCATCTCTCTCCCCGTCTTTTGGTTTTAACCCATTTATTCAAGATAATATAAATTCTACTGAAAAGGTTTAAAGAACAATAATAAAATTAATTTTCAGTCCTATAATTAACATATAAGTAAGTTTTATCGTTTTTTTTATTTTTAAAAATAATATTTCGGATACGAGTAATTTAAAATCATCAGAGTATATAACTGTTTTATATATATATGTATATATATATATATATATTTTACAGCATTGTAGATGTCGCATATGACATTTAATTTATGTTTGTTTAATAAATTTATGAGTTTTTGCAAGTACATTTGTTATAATATATTTTTTTATTCATTAAATTTTTATTTTTCAGCTTTATGCAGTTACGAAATTTGACTGTTATAATAATGTCCCGATGATGCCTATATAGTTTCTTTTATTTTGAAGCTACTGTGGCCTGTTTATATAAGAAATAGGAAGAGGAGATCCTATTCTGATTGATATATTTTTTAAAAATTTAATTTATGTAAATTGAAACTACTAGAATCTGTAATTAACTCTACTCAAATTAGTAACTTGAAATGTGATTTTAGTGTAGGTTTGGAAGAGCACAAAGTCCTTGTAGTGCAGCACTTCTTGCTGGAAACAGGCGTCTGGATCTGATAGAGCTGTCAAGTGGAGCATTTACTTTGGAGACACCTCCTGTCGTATTGTCTGCAAATCTTTAAAGAGTTAATTTAAAATCAGTTATCTTCTCTTCCTTAATCACTTACATATGAGTATTTAACAAATAATGGATTAGATAATTTACTCGGAACTACCTATCTTAAGATATGGAAAAATTTCGGTACAAGTTGCTTAAGGTCACTAAACACAGACTTCTCTAATTATAATGTATAGAATATTATAATTAATAATTTAATTTTAAAAAAAGGAAATAATTCTGATTCCCCCTTTCATTCTTCGAGTCCTGATGTTATTACATATTAACCTAAATTTATTAGTAGATTGTTAGTGATATTGTCAATAAATAATGAATCATGGCATAGTAGTCGAGTGCCTTCCAAATGTGAACGAAACTGGAGACTACCGAAAACACATTAATAATATTCTTTCAATTTACATGAACAGATGCAAGGAGTTTTCTATATTCTTTATTCACATTAACATGGCACTAAGTAAAGAGCCATCGTGTTTAATGGAAGGTATCTGAATGTAATAATAAGTTACATTATTTATAGATAACATCACTAACATGTTTATGTACTGGCACAAGTATTTGGCAGGGGCAACAAGTCCGGCAAGTGGGCCTAGTGGTCCTTTTTGCCAACCCCTGGCGGCTACCTTTTTTTTATTTTTTAATCCTCTTTATTAATAAAATATAAATATAATACTGATTATATGTTACAAAATAATTAACCCCTGTACTAGTACTAACCAAGGTGGGAGTGTCAAGATTCATTCTTCGGGGCCGCCGAAAAATGAATGTTTAACTGCCCCAGGTGGGAATCGAACCCACGACGTTCCGAACCGAGCGCACTGGGATCTGCGCCCCAACCCACACGGCCGTTACGTTCCTCATGTTTTGTAGGAATAACATTTAGACTCTTAGAATGGATTGAGGTATTAGGTAGGGTTATTTCTGTAGGTTTTTTTAAATTTTTCATTTTGAAATGATCTTCGTTTACCTCAGTTATAGACAGTCGATGTCTATAGTGATAAAATAAAAGAATGTTACTTTTTTACTATTTTATCTTCAAATTAACAATATTTACTCAAAAATTAGGTTACATGTGCTGACTATATCTGCTATACTGCCACGAGTAGCGCTCTTGTAGGAATGAGTATAATGGAAGGGGTAAGTTGGTAGGAAAAGTGAAGCCTAAAAGGCGGGCCTTATGATCGACCATGGGGACCATGGAGAACAAGAGTACGAGCCAATCACTTGCTGCCTTCTGATCAGTTTAGATTATAATAGGTTATAATAGATTATCCTTAATGCTCCTTACTTTGTCACAAATCAAATCATGGCCAGAACCAGATACCAATCCTTCCTTAATAAACTTCTCAACCACCCAAACTAACTCGTTTCTAACCTGGCTTCTCCTTCACTACCTCATAATCCTCCTAGACGTCTGAAAAGAAGATGGCCTCAAGATCTTCTCCTTTAGAAATGTTTTTGGAGTTCTATCAATGGGTAAATTCTCCACATATTTTTATCATGTCATAATATCACTTACAGCAAATTTACTTGATGTGTATATATGTATACAGTTGTAAATATCAATAAATAAATTATTAAAAAAAAAAAAATTTAGGGAAAATACAATTAAAGATTCTCTCTTTTAGGAAAATTAATTGAAAAGTAGTAATTTTCCTAAAAGGAATAACCTTTTATTGTTTTTTTCTAAAATCTACTGGAAATGTACTTAGCACCACTGTGAAGTAAGCCTTCGATATTAAAAAAACATGTTCAGAGGAATTTAACTGAGCCAAATGGAATGAAAATAGCATTCGCTCACTCCATAGCTTGTGGATATTTCCATAAACTTCACCGTAAACCTAAACACCGTTACCTTGTTAGCTTTAATGATGCAGTAAAGGGAAGTAGGGCTATTTTACGAATATATAATAAAATATTATATTTAAACAATCTCGGAATATTACTGAGTAGATTGAGATATTGAACTTGAAAGTCCATTGTGCAGTTCGAATAAGAAATGTCCCAAAACCTACGGACAGACAGATTTAACCGATTAATTCTAGTGTTTTGAGGTCAAAATGTTTATAGAATCAAGAAATCACACTGAATGATCAGAGCCAAAAAACTTGAAAATCTGATCTCATTAGAGCCAATCTACTAATGTACAGGTTATGAGACACCCATAAATAAACTAAAAATGAATGCAAAGTAAATAGTTGTAACAAATATTTACAAAAACAAATGAAATAGTAATAGGAAAAAAATACTGTTGTTAGCAATATTTCAAATCTCCTTTATATGTAATGATATCGTGTTTTTGCATATACAATGTGTGTGCACAAAAAGCCGGTATTTAAAAATGTTATTCTTTTATTTTTATATTAGAATAGTTCTAATTAGATGAAGCGGAAATTATGTGAATTTATGTAGCTTACTCAGAACATACGTTTTTGACAGCACTACAGATATTGATAGAACGAGCTAGCAAACGCACAACACGAACTGACGTTTAATTATCGCGAAGGGTAGTTAATTAAACGGAGTTTCGTTGCTAATTATTATTGAAAGCCATTGCATGCAACGATATACAATTCGATTCCGATTATTAATTTAGAATTTAAACCAATCTAATCCAATTAGATACAACATCAGGCCAGATATAGCCGAATTAAAGTTAAATTTTTAATTCGAATTTTATGAGGGAAATTTAATTAATATATGTGTGATTTAAATATTACGGTACAATACAGGGCAAAATAAAAAAATAATTGCTTATCGATTGGTTACTTTACAGTGGTACTAAATAAATTTCCACAAACATTAGGGATATTTGGACATACGGAGTTGAGCTGTGGGGCTCCACTAAACCATCTAATTCCTCTCGAATCCAATCCTTACAGTCCAAAATCCTTCGTAAAATCCTTTCTGCTCCTTACTTTGTCACAAATCAAATCATCCATCAGGACCTCAATGTCCCCTATGTTGCCGATTTGGCCAGAACCAGATACCAATCCTTCCATAATAAACTTCCAA
>NW_027107578.1:1722401-1737771 GCF_000696795.3 Halyomorpha halys | reverse complement strand
TGTCACAAATCAAATCATCCATCAGGACCTCAATGTCCCCTATGTTGCCGATTTGGCCAGAACCAGATACCAATCCTTCCATAATAAACTTCCAACCACCCAAACCAACTCGTTTCTAACCTGGCTTCTCCTTCACTACCTAATAATGCTCATAGACGTCTGAAAAGAAGATGACATCGAGATCTTCTCCTTTAGAAATGTTTTTGGAGTTCAATCAATAGGTAGATTCTCTACATGTTTTTATCATGTCATAATATCACACAGCAAATTTACTTGATGTGTATATATGTATACAGTTGTAAATACCAATAAATAAATTATTAAAAAAAATTTTTAAAAAAATTAGGGAAAATACAATTAAAGATTCTCTCTTTTAGGAAAATTAATTGAAAAGGAGTAATTTTCCTAAAAGGAAGAACCTTTTATTGTTTTTTTGTCAAATCTAGTGGAAATGTACTTAGCACCCCTGTGAAGTAAGCCTTCGATATTAAAAAAACATGTTCAAAGGAATTTAACTGAGCCAAATGGAATGAAAATAGCATTTGCTCACTCTCTAGCTTGTCACAGTTAATAGATTCACATATTTCGAAAATGCATGAGGCCAGAACTTTTTTGTTTTTTATAGTTAAAATATAATGGGTTATAATATATCCACATTTAACCAAAATAGTCCTAATATATAAAATCATAGTTTCTCAATACACTATCTAACACTGTGAAATAATGTTTCACAAGCTCTGTTGGTTATTCTTTAGATTCTTTTTTAAAAAAAAAAACCTCTAGATCCTATAGAAACTTTCAAATCATTCAAATCCTTAGAGCAGTAATTCCCCACTGGGGCTCCTCGAGCCTCATTTGGGGATTCTATGAAATAATTTAGGACTGGGCCATTCCACGTCAACCAAACGCCAGATTTGAACCTAACCATCTCAAAGTTTCTTCAGATTTTAAGAAGTTACCCTGATATTTCTTTGCTTTTGCTTATACGACGGATAATTTTTAATAAATGATAATGTAGGGATTCCCTCATTTTACTACTTCTGCCAAAAGGATTCCGCCATTTTCCCAATTTTACCAAAAGGTTTCTGCCATTTTCCTTCTTCTACCTAAAAGTTTTCTCTAGCCAAGAAAGGTTAGGAACTACTGCCATATGCAATATTCCTTTAATATGAACTCTAAGTTCCTCAGGCAGAAAAGCGAAGGATTTGGTTTGATTATAAGATTATTTACATTTAAACTTACCCCATAGATAAAGTTATTTTAGTGATAAATTGATATATTTTTCTTCATAATTTTAGCCCATTAGCTTCTTTTACACAACAGACGGGTATGAGTAAATACGTAAATAAGGTATGTGATTATAGCTACGATGCAGTATTACTTCCTAAAACCTCACTCCCTTGGCATTATAGCAATTGTTTATAGCTAGGGAGTGGGAAAATCAGTTACCGTTTAAGTGGTTGCTATCAATCATTTATATTTATTGTGGTTTTTAAAAACTCTCCATCCTCCTAAACAACGAAATAGAAACTAAAAAGCTACTTGTGTATATTTGAAACATCAACTTATTAAAATACTATAACTATGTAGGGCAGTTATAGCCACTAGAGTATTTTCGACGTAAACTGTAAATACTGCTAATACTATCTCTTATTCGATATATTTGGTTTCTCATTACATATATTTTAATTTTTTAAATTCATATATAGTGTATTATAATGTACAGTTGTAAATAGAAATAAATAAATATTTTTAAAAAATTCATATATTAATGATTATTAACGATTATGAAAGCTCAGTTCCTTTATCGGGTATCAATATATACACTTATAATATCACTATACATTAATATAATAACAGAAACAGGTTATTTTAAAAAAGGATACGTATAGGCGTTAAATTGTATTCGTATCTAAAGTAACAGAATTAAAATATAAAATTATATAAGCAAAAATGAGAAATAAATACAAATAACAATATTATCATGTAGTGAACGTAATTCAATAATGTGGCTAAAAAATGATAACCTTAAAACATTATCACCTTTCATTTACCTTTCTTTTAACTATAATTATTATATTAGCCCCTTTTCTTTAATCTCGTATTTTTTTATGTATTACCTTTAAATCAGTTTAATTCTTGTTTCTGTTAATGTTTATTCAACTAGTACATATTTAATAATATTTACTTAAGCTTAGATCTTATTTTCTATTAATATTTCTTTAATTTTTATTTATTTATTTATTGCTATTTACAACTTTGCGTAACAATACATTTAGCAAATTTGATCTCAGTAATAATGGAGTGATACAGGCGTGTAGAGAAACTACACATTAGTAGCTCTCTAATGGGCTTTTCAGGAGCCCCGGAAGCAGGGTTAGAAACTAGTCGGTTTGGGTGGTTAAGGAGTTTTTAGTGGAAGAAATGATATTTGGCTTGGGCTAGATCGGTTACGTACGAAGCATTAAGGTCTTTATGTATGATTTTATGTATTCCTGAAAAGGTAAGGAGCATTGAGGATTTTGGATTCTAAGGATTGGATACGAGAGGAATTCGAAGGTTCAGTGGAGCCCCAAAGCTTAACTCCATATGCCCAGATTGGCCTTATTACAGTCATGTAGATCAGCCTTTTGTAATGTGTTGGAAGTTTAGACCGATTGTCCAGTAAGTGCTGTAATAGTCGAAATCGACGTGCAGTTTCCAGTCATTACAGTCCTCACACAAGGATTCCAGATTAGTCGTTTCTCCAGATGTAGTCCAAGGTAGCGGATCTGTTCGACAGAGTCCTTTAATTTATACTTGTATTTTTATTAAATAGTTCCATATATTGCCAGCAGTTGTTTTCACTTTATCTAAGATATTTTGGTAACTTAAGAATCTTCCATCAATGCACTTTTCTTTTGCTTGGAGCCTGGTATCTGTCGGTACGCCTCATATATTTTACAATTAATTATACCTGTTTTCTACTATATCCTTATTATTTCTACCTTATCTACGTTATTAAGTTATGTTCACTATATCAAATTATAGTCGTTTGTTTTTAATTCTTCTTTAATTCTGTTTTTTTTCTTACACATTTAACTAACCACATATTCTTTCTACCACAATTTCTTTCTATTTTTTTTTCATTACTTTAATTTTAAATAATTGAAAAGAGAAATAATTAGCTCCAAACTTATATTTCTACAACAATGTACCCAGCATACAATGTGTACAAATTCACATTGTATGCTGGGTACACTGTTGTAGAAACATAAGTTTGGAGCTAATTAACAGCCTTTTTCAGATACTAATTAGGTATCTTAAGGTGAGACCCTCTTTGACTACAAAATGGAAGAACTCCTTTTGAAGGACCGAGAGCTGAATGAGCACTATCTGGACAGGCTATCATTGGCTGGAAATTGGCTGTTATTGAGGTCATTGGAGGGGAGTCGACAAAGAACACAAAGCCACTGTTTCTTTGGTTGGGGCCTATCTCTGGTCGGGGCGGGCTAAGAGTGGCCCGCATCTGAAAGGGTGCTCAATGAACCTATTCTATTTAGCAGCACCCTTTCCAAGATATATCGCTTCGCAACGCCTCTTTTCTCTACACCGGCGGTGAGGGTTCTTGTCATCTCTGTCCGTTTGTTTGCAGAAGAATAGCCGTCCAACAACACAACAATGATTCCAAACACATTTGCTTTGAATAAAACATACAACACTACACATAACCAATGCGCTTGTATTAGATTGATGAAAAAAAAATAATAAAAGGTAATTAGTAATTGCAGAAGGTAAAAAGAAAAGAAAACGAGTAATATGCATGACATTTCCAAAAAAAAAGTTTCCAACAATTGATCCGTTCTAAATAAAATTTCCGAAAAAAAAATTATGTTTAAATCTTTAAATTTTTTTTTTTTATTTTAATTATTTTTACTTCCACATCACCGAAAGTATGGATGCTTAAATATGTTTCCATAGAATTTAAAATGTTCAATCTCATGTTTCATTTTCGACCCAAAGGAACGAATTCAGTTCTAGATCATAGTCAAATTTATATTCGTACTAAATATATCGCTGGAGCCTTTATGAAATTTTGATTAAATTTTCAGGGATTCTGCTAGTTGCAATTAAGTTGGTCCTAAGTCCATTCACCGATGTATTTTTCTCGGCACAGCTCTTTTTCGAAAACGGTTAGTCAAATTTCTTCCAAATTCGGAAAAAAAAAAAAAAAAAAGAAGAAGATGTTAGGGATTTCTGTAAAAATGGTCTTGAATTAATTTTATCAAATTCCTAAAACTACTTTCGCCTCATCATAGATAGATGTATTTTCTTAACAGGAAAGTTTCAAAAAAGATTCATCTCGTTAGATTTTATTCAAATTTAATAATATAAAATGTACTCATAAATCCTAAACTATAGGTAATTGAGTACATTCCTACGGATTTTTTTTTTCAATTAATAATATTTGATATTACAGCAATTTAAATGTACTTTTTTAAATCCTGCTCGTAAATAGCAAACACTTTGTAAAATACAGGCCCACACACTTAGCCCTAATTACAGTGTTCATTATTTATATTGTTTATGTACTTAAAGCGTTGTTTATTTTAGCAGGACTTGATAATATTCAGCTTTCAAATTTTTAATAAGTTTGAGCAAATATTTAGGGTGTCGACTCGAGAATACACATGCTATGCACATCATGCCGTGTGAGATAAGTTAAATCAATATTAAATTTATATATTATTTTAATTAGGTATTTAAGAATGTACTTAAATGTACTTTTTTAAATCTTGCTCGTATATCGCAAACACTTTGTAAAATACGGGGCCACACACATGGCCCTAATTACAGTGTTCATTATTTATATTGTTTATGTAATTAAAGTGCTGATTATTTTAGCAGGACTTGATAATATTCAGCTTTCAAATTTTTAATAAGTTTGAGCAAATATTTAGGGTGTCGACTCAAGGATACACATGCTCCATGCGTGCGAAGTGCAACAGCTTAGGATCCACGAGAAGGTGCAGACCTTACATCGCTATTGATCAAATGATTCCAACCGCAGATGGTAGTATATGCAAATCAGTGCACAGCTTGCTATTGGTTATGACCCCTCTCCCGCTATTAAATCAAGGTTATTTCCGATGCAAATCTCATGAAATGTTTCCCGATCAGAGGGTAGGAAACACAAGGTTTGGCAAGATCTTTGTGTTTCAATTTTTTATAGAATTAGTGCTTCATACATATATAATATTATAAAATATAAATAATATATAATACTTCGCTGAGTCCACAATTTCATAGTAAAATAAAGGTGAATGTTTTTTGTCTCACCCTTCTATTAATTTTATTATTTCAAACAAAAACATAATACAATAATAATAATAAATATAAATACTTGTACATAATACATAGTACATAATACATAGTACATAATAAATATAAATGTCCTTTCTTTGCCTGAAGGGCATTTTAAGGTAGATTGTGGGATCCGCTGTGTGCAGGGGAGCATTGTGGCGCTTACTCCCCGTCTGCGTTGTCACGAGTGGGAAGGGACCTCTCCACTAGTGATGAATGATTTGGTTTACAACAGTGCCTTGCCACCTCCCAGGTTTTGGTTGGGAGGGGGGTAATCTCCCGGAAGATTGGGTTTGCACAAATGAAACATGATATTATTATGCCATTAAATCTCAATTAAATTTCATGCTAACAGCCCTGATGAAGTCTAGAAATTCTAGTCGAATCGTTGGCAAGATTAAATGAGTTATTTAAACTTATTTGTGCTATATTTTGACCACACCCACCAATCTTATCCTCATATAATCACATATAATTCATCCACGGTCAACTATCTCTCATCATTAAAAAGTAATTCTTGTTTAGCTGTTAACGAAGTACAAGAAAGAATCAAAACGCAGGTGTCGAAAGTATTCTTAAATACATAATTAAAATAATATATAAATTAAATATTGATTTAAGTATATATAAATGGAATATATAAATATAAGGTTGGTAAACATATTTGTTATATAACACATTTTAGACTGCGAGGCATTCATTTAATTAATTTATTAATTATGTTTCGACTTTGTAGAACTAAATAATAATTTTTTTTGTTTAGATCATTTACATATCGATGATTGCACTTCATAATTACTGTTTAAAATTATATAAATGTTCAATTAAACTGAACTTGAATGCAATAGAAGCTAGGAAGTCCTAATAGATAGCCCCCAATGCTTAGGGCTGTATCTAGATTTTATTGTTTGATTCCATTTTTATTTTAAATTTCTTTAAAAAATGTATGCACACTTAAATATGTCTATAATCCCGTCTATGAACAATATTACCTACTCCTTTGAATAAATAAGAACTTTCTCACTGTGTAGCACTGTGACTTCAGAGATTGGCTAGAAACTCGCGGAAATTCAAACAAAACAGTCTGTTCATTTGCAGGGAAGTGGAAGGAGAATTTGTAGGCTAAGGCAACAATAAACGTGCAATATTATCTCACATTTTCTACATAGTCCGGACTCAGTAAGAATACTTGGTCGAATGACTATTTAATTTGATGAACATTATTTTAAGGCTTACTCAAGGACATGTCGGGGAATGGTTATGAAATGAGTATTTAGAAACTGTAACAGCCTCTTTAAAAATGCATCAATCCAGGTGGTGGTTATGTCAAAAATAGAAAATTATTCAAAATTGAAAGTTATTTAATTATTATTAGGAATTACCTGAACCTTGCTTTTAACTTTACCCCCTTGTACACAGGGTTAACTGCCCAAACTGAAAACACGAATTAAGTATCTCTAAACGTGAAAAAAAATCTTCTGAAAATATGTCGCTTAAAGCTTTGTTAAGGAGATATTTACGTCTAAAGATCTTTATTTTTATGTATTCACGCCATTTTTCAGTTAAGGCGCTTTCTAAATATTACTCCATTTAACTTAAGTCTTCTCTTTCCCTTTTAACCAAATATTTCAAAAGTGATAGAGGATCGTCACTCCCTGGGGGTCTTAGTGGGGCGGGTCTGGTCGGAAAAGATTGACTTTTTTTTGTGTTATGCTCTCCTCAGAGATGAAGTGCGATTGTGACATGTCGTACATTGACCAACCCACTTACTATAGTTGTCTGTTTGAAAAGCCAGATTATTAAGACTATAGCTATGTTAAGATTTTTTTTTCGTACCCTTCATTAAAAAAAAAATAGTAAGATTAGTACTGATCTCCTAAAAACTTTTTTCTAACTTTCCTATTAGTTTGATTATCTCAAAACAAAACCAATACATAATACAAAAATTAGAATATAGATATATATGTTTATTATGCATACATATTCTTATTTATTTGTATTCTATATTGGTTTTATTATTAGTAAAATTAATGGGAGAGTGAGAAAAAAATGTTAAGATCAGTACTGATCTTACTATTTTTTTTTTTGTAAATGAAGGGTACGAAAAAAAAATGTATAGGAAATATTTACATCTAAATATCTTTATTTTAATGAATTGAATGTGATAATAAAAAAAATAATGTGTTCCGACTGTTAAAGCCCAAAAGTATATATTTTTTTTCTTTAGTTTAATTTTATTTACTTCCAATTGGTGTTTTAATTTTTGTTAATTATAAGTTTATTTTTTGTTTTTAACCATAAGTTATGTCGTATTTGGTTACTTATTATTTAATTAATCATTGTATAAAGAGAGTTGATTTTGTTTATATATATATATCAAGATATTTTCTTTTCTTTCATTACACACCTTTATTTTTTTATAACAACAAACCAGCAACAGTTTTTTTTTATTTTGTCTATATTTTAATTCCAATAAATTTGTATACCAATTCGGAAGGTTTGTATTCTCTATTTTTTTTCTTTATTATTTTTGTGTTTATAATCTTTTCAGGTCCTCCGTTTTATTTTTTTTATTATATCAACGAACCAGTGAATAATTTTTTATGGGGAAGAGGTACGTTGTTTTCATTTAAGAAAAGCCCCTCGCCCCAACACCGACTACTTTATTAGAGAAATATAAAAATTAACATTCATATTAAATGTTCAAGGAATTACCCTTGAGCATTAAGGCAGGCTCGGCATCATTCTTCAACAGCAGCAGTAGCCGAAGACCACATGATTTGGGTTTGGATAGTTGAACACAGATCGAGTGCCGTTCTTCTGTTGTATAAGCGTCTTTTTTTTCTTTGGACCCGAAAAATTGTTTTCCGTTATTTACAATATTCCAGTGGAAGAAAGAAGCTGTGCCTTTCTCAGTGCTTAGTGTAATCACTTTGAGCAACATTTAATATAAACATTAATATTTAAATTTCATAAATAAAGTAGTTGGAACATATTAATTTATTTATTATGATCTAAATAATCCATAAAAATGACAATTTAGACTTGAATATCTCATAAACAAAGCGTTACAGAATATACCCCTCATAGGGATTTTTTTTCTAGTTTTGAGATCTTTAATTTCAGCTTTCAATTCAATGTTAACCAAATCGAAACACAAAACTCTACTATATTAAATAAAGGAGTAAAAAAAAAAAATAATTTATTCAGGGCTGGTAAATAATTGCCAAACGTGGGTAAATTTGATCAGAATTAACTGACCTACAAATCTAATAGGGCGGTGGTTGGGAGTCAGTTATGTAAATGTGCAGGTGGTCGGATTATCCCAGGAGGGAACAACGAACTCCTCACTCCCTCCCCAATCTCCCCACGATACGGAGGAAAATTAATCCCGGATGAGCGGGAGTGAGCATATGAAGAGGTGAATGTATTTAAAGATTTCATTTGTATGTTAATAGCTGTGTTCAAAGCCGGCACCTCTGCCGCTGGCGTTTCAATCATTCTTGCTGTTGAATAATAGCGCTGTGCTCTGATCCGAGTCTTCTCCTCCGCTCCATATCCTCGCTTCTCGGTTCGCTCTATGGAGTTGAGTGTTGGCCAATCTAGCTCCTTATCTAGGGTCGGGAGAATAAGACGAGGATGAACTTTGAATAAAGAAACTTCCCCTGTTTTAAAATGGATACTATTTTTTTATAAAAATAAAAGTTATATTTTTTTACTCCTTAAAAATATAGAGTAGAAAAGAGCGAAGGTCTTATTTCAGTGGTGCAGATCAGTTTCTGGAAGATTATGTTCTTAAATAAAATGCAAATTTATTTATATGTTAATGTAGTCTGCTTTACAAAATCCGTAAATTCCTTCCTCCTACTTACTTTCTCATCATCCGTTTCTTTCTCACTGATAGATTATTCCAAGTGAACCAAAATGATTCCTATTCATCCCTCCATTCTCAGTCCGTAGGTGTTCCTTAAGGTAGTATCCTCGGTCCCATCCTCTACACCGTCTACACAGCTGACATCCCAACCAATCCTAACAATGCCGTATCCAACAACGTATGCCGACGACACAGTTAATAATAACCCTTAAAATTGCATCCTAAACTCTCCAATCCCATATCACAGCCCTCGAAGAATGGTGTCCTAATTGGAGGATTTAAATAAATCCTACTAAATACCATCAAATCACCTACCCTTCGTCGTAAACCTATCTAATGCACTATAGTATACTTTAATAATGTTGCTCTAACACCTGTCGAACAGAAACGCTACCTTGGGCTGCAACTGGATAAACGTTAACATGGAATCCTGACACAAGACTGAAAATACAGGAAACTGCACGTCGATTCCGACTATTACAAACGGTCTAAACTTTCAATCCATCACAAAAGACTGATATACATGACTATAATAAGACTAATTTGGACATACGGAGCTTTGCAGCTCCACTAAACCTTCGAATTTCACCCGTATCTAATCCTTATAATCCAAAATCCTCAATGCACCTTACTTATTATTTCACAAATAATATTATACATAAAGACCTTAGTGTTCCATATGTAACCAATCTAGCCCGAATCAGATTAGATTATTCTTATTATAAACTCCTTTACCACCCAAACCCACTAGTTTCTAATCCTGCTTCTACTTTCATTCCTGACAATCATCCGAGGCGCCTGAAAGGAAGATGGCCTCGAGACCTTCTAATGTAGAAATAATATTAGAGTGCTATCAATGGATAGTTTTTCTATATGCCTACACCACTCTGTTATGATGTGAGATTAAATTTATTGAATTTATTTTTATATAAATATCATAAAATAAATTTTTAAAAAATTCATTTTTTAAAATAGGAATATAAATTCTGTGTCATACTAAGAATGGCCGCCTGACTCATTAAAATAACCTGTAGCAACTCCTGATATGTTTGTGTCCCTCAAAAAGTTCGTAAGGACGGTGTACCAAATAAAAGCAGCTTGATTAATAGAACTCAGCAGCAATACAACTTTGTGTAGTGATGAGAAATAAGAGTGTATAATAATGTATGTAATATTTATGTGAAGTTACTGCTAGCCCGGTTTGGTAGCAATAGTTCTAGTTGCAGGCAACCCATTGGCTTCGTGATCGAAAGTAGTACCCAATTATTATAAAGATTAAACAATGTCTTACTTTGTACAAGAGATATTTGGACTAACGTAAGTGCAGTCCTGAACCTGGCTAACTGTGATGCAGGAGGCTTGGTCACCGAGTCTGATTTTATCTTATTAATATGTTAGGCACATTAGAACGCATCGCTGGTATAGGGTTACCCTACGGTACTTAACGGTACTTGTAATTTTTTTATAGTCGTTACACTGTATAAAAAATAGGGCAGTTTCATGCCTAGATGTCAAAAATAGGAAAGTAAACATGTATGAAACCGAATACATTAAAGAATCTAAAACAATCGAAAGTAACAACGTAATTACATAACTGCATCGGTTGAGTATATATATATAAGCAAGTAGAACAGACTGGGTCAGTAGTTGAGGAGTCCTCGCAACAATGAAACCTACTCTACTTACACTCTCGGCCTGCCTGGTCTTCGCTATGGCCAGCGAGCATAGCCCGTCCCACAGCCACTACCATCACGTCAGGACGGACATCATCACCAAGGAGGAGCCTGTCCCTTACCCGGTCGAGGTAATCAAGCATGTACCTTATCCGGTCAAAGTACCAGTAGAACGTCCAGTGCCTTATCATGTCGACAAGCCTTACCCAGTCAAAGTGGAGAAAGAAGTGCGTGTACCAGTACATGTTCAAGTACCTCAGCCATACCCTGTCTACAAAGAGGTCAAGGTTCCAGTCAAAGTAACCGAGGAAAGACCAGTGCCATATCACGTCCCCAAACCGTACCCAGTTACTGTGGAGAAGAAGGTACCTTACCCGGTCGAGAAAGAAGTCCACGTACCAGTAAAGGAATACGTCGAGGTACCTAAGCCGTACCACGTACCGGTCCTAGTCGAGAAGAAAGTTCCTTATGTCGTAGAAAAGAAAGTGCCAGTTCAAGTCCAAGTTCCAGTTGAGAAGCCTTACCCAGTCGAAGTACCCAAACCGTATCCAGTGACAGTAGAGAAGAAGGTACCTTATTTCATTGAAAAGAAAGTACCGTACCCTGTCAAAGTTCCAGAGTACGTCAAGGTACCAGTCCCTATTCATAGTGAACATTATTCCAGTTATGGTCATTCTTCGTATGGAGGTTTAGAACATCACCACTACTGAAAGAGAAACGTTCTGGTGTATGTTTAATTGGGTACAGCAATAAACGCTGTTTAAAGCTGCTATATTGTTGAAACGTTAGTTTGTATATGTTGTAAATAATAAATAATATTTAGAACAGTTAATTTTTTCCTTCATTTTCCTTATCTTACCTTATTGTTGAGAATTATCATTTAGTAATATGAACTAATAATGCTTTGAAGGAATTATTATTCATTTCTATTCTATATTATATTAGGATAACGATAGAGTGTAAAGTTTGATTTGGTAGATACATTTACTGTTGAAATAAAATTATTATATTTTCCGAAACTAAAAACTTGCACGATCATAAATTATGATTATCTATGTTGTAATAGTTAATTTTTATTTAATTTTACTTGCTAAGTCATCCATGATCGCTATTCTGAGAGTTGACTGACATAGAAACGTTAGTAAAAAGTAGGTAGATATTACTCTTTAATGTTTTAATAGGTTTTATTAATGAAAAATCACATAAGCTGCCACAATTAAGAGCAATAATATTAGGGATGGTAGAATTCATTAGAACTAATTAATAATAATGACAGTAAAAAAAGGAGTAAAATATTATTATTTTTATTAAACAAGAATGGTATAATTCAATATATATATTTTTTTTATATCTTACAATTAGCATTAATGATCCGTATTTTTTATGATTAAAATTGTTTAGTTTTCCTTTATTAGATTTTTAAATTTTAAATGTAACTTTATTATACAAAGGAAGTAAATATTATAGATCGAACCTGAAAATCTTATAAATTGAAAAAAATGTATGCCCCGTGTATAAAATTTAATTAATTTTCATCCTTGTTTAAAGAGGTCGTGAAAGGGTTTCCAATTTTCCTCAAATGTTGGAACAAAAACAATTATAAAAAAGGAAAAACAACGGAAATACCAAAATACATGGAAACGTAGAGGTGAGAGTTATGCTTGTTATTTTATCTTGTCCCAAATTAACCGAGGCGAAACGTTTGCATGAATCATTCATGAAGGCTTCAGTGACGGTATATACACGCGTGTACAAGATCAGTAATGTTCACGAATGGCTGTTCTAGTAGCTTACTCGAGCTAGCCTATTTGTATAATAATACCCATGTAGTAAAAGTTACTTTTAAGATATAACGCTTATTAATATTATCTTTACAGACATGGCAATATGGCATGCACAAGAGTACATTGTCCATATTTTATTGAAATCCAAATTAGTTTTAAGTTTGAAAGGTTTGCTATAGTAACTTTAAAAAACGTTTTATCTGCTCAAACAAAATGATATTTCCAAGGGTGTAGGGTGTGCTGGAGCATTCAAACAGAAGAAATTTAGAGGATATCTCATAAAAATCGAACATCAAGAACACTAACGCACCGCAATAATAAAACCGAAAATCTTCAAATCGTTGGTACTTTATGACCTAAACTATTTTATTTTTATCGAATTATCTTCAAATGTATGGCTATTATTTATTTAGAAAAGAAATAACATATCAAATGTTAGAAAAAAAATTAAATTTATCGAACCACCCTATAACAATAAATTTGGTATATGTTACCATATCTATTCAATCCCTTGAAGAACTTATAAATAAATCAACGACAAAAAAAAAATAAATATATAACTGGGGACATACTTATATGATCTCTAATAATTGATTTTGATTCGCCAAATGACTATATCTGCCTGTATTTTTTTAAATACATGCATTATTTTCCACATAATTTAATTATTATAATACAATTAGAATTAGCAATGTATATGTGTGCTTAGTAATAGATATCATTGGGTCCTTACTTTTGTCATATTTTGTATTATCTTGTTTTATTCTCGTCATTATATTAATTAAATAATTGTAAATTTGCAACTTTATTATTTATTTCAATATCCTTTCAGTTATTTTTATTATTATTTTTTAATTTAATTTTTTTATAAATTATTATTTGATTTTGATTTTTCACTTTATTTTATTTTTTAGTAGTTGTAAATTAAATAATTAGTTCTATCATTTGAGACCAATTCATATTGTGCTAATAGCTAAAATCAGCTGAAAAAACTATATATTTTCTATTTATATAGATTTCTTTACTTTTATTGTCCACGTATTCACTCCTTTCACCGTTTTTAAAATCTATAATGAATTTACTATAAGATTAAAAACAATAAGTAGAGAGATACAGTTTTGTTATACAACAATAGTATACATAACAAAGTAAACTAGTAAACAAATTTAAGATTATTTTCTAGAAATATTTTGTAGATCTTACGATTGATTTTCAAGCAACGACCACGAAGATTTTAGATAAAGTTGCTTTATTTTTTCTGTTTTTTTAACGGTACTGCTAACTTCTTGGAACTATTTTCATTTTGATCAGATAATGAGGTTGTGTGGCCAATAGCATCAGATTGTTACCTACAGCAAAACGATTGCCTAGTAATTTTATTCCTAATTTTCTTAGATCGTACCTAGTTTTTCTTTTTTCCTTTTCGTTTTGCCTGTTCCCTGTTCCAACTTGTATTAATCATAAATTAGATGGTGGTTTTCCAGGGTTCCCAATAGCCACTGGGAGGTGTTGACCTATGGATAACCTGCTTCAGGAAAAGAAATATAGATCTTACTGAACATCGTGACCTTGAAATGCCATAATCTATAGATCTAGACCGATTTGTCGCTGATATTATTCTGCTGCAAAATGAACCTATGGTTCGTAGGAATATGGGATGGAGTTATTAACTTAAGCAATAAAATGTATATAAGAAATCCACAGAAAGTGGCCAAGGATCTTTATGGTCGGTAATTCCAACCATATATTTCTAGCTCCGAGGAAAAAGACAATTCCCTGACTTCACAGGATAGCAGTTCGAGCATTTTTTCTTCTTCTCAATAAAATTATATTTAATATTTTTTCAAAAACATCTAATGCATGCAAGATAAAAATAATTTTGTGCCCGGAAGTATAGGGCTATCATTTGTGAAATTTACAGGCGTGAAGATTGTACAGACCTTTCTCTTTGATTGAGAATGTACTAATTATTGATTTTAAGTAATTTAATTCTTCTTGCAATCGTTCAAGAAGATTGTCTTTTATACCTCTGGCTAAAGGAATAACTGTTAAATAAAAGTGTGTAATAATAATAAAATTTGTAAAAAATAACAGTGAACTTTACTACTTTAATAACGGTGTAATTGAAATACAGATATATGAGAAAGATGGTCAGGGTGGTGGTTAAGAAAGTTGAGCTGAAATGTAGGTTTCAAATAAATAGTTTTCATTATTATTTCTGTTTGTTTTTTTTTATTATCATTATACCATCTTCCTTCAATTTAAAAAATAGAGCCTTCCAATATATACTGAACAGTTTTTACCTTATTTTTTTTTTAAATACTTTTTATTTATTGATAGATATTACAATCAACACAGTTGTGGGCAATAGGTAATAGTGATGAATGATCACATTCATAGTAAATTAAAATAAAATAAAAATAAACATAAATAAAGGAATGGAAAAAAATATCTCTTAAAATATGTATAAACAGAAGGATAAACAAAATAAACATAATCAAACTATGTGTATAAATAAAATAACATAATGATAAAATAATATAACCTCTAGTCACATTTAAATTTTTATATAGAATATTTACACAATCGACCTGAGGATCACTGAGCCCACTCTATCCCCCACGTGTGAGGGGTAGAGCAGAGCTCAAAAGATCCCAGCGCATCCCTCTCGCCGCATCACTGGTAGTGAGCCAGTG
>NW_027107578.1:1707120-1722166 GCF_000696795.3 Halyomorpha halys | reverse complement strand
TATATATATATAGGCAGAAGAGAGTATTTAATGTAGTAGTAACTACCAGTGCAGTAAGGTGATTGACCACGCCACAAACCACGAGTGTTGGGATGTAATAAAGTGCAAAGTGCGTAGGTTCCCAGCTAAGAGGAGCACATGCACAAGAGACCGGTATCGTTATCGACTAGGCACTAACGGCCGCTATCTCTTGAGGGATCTCCTCCATGTCGATTTACCATTTCCGAGGGCTGTCGTTTGTCAGCCAATGGCTTCCTCTATCAGACCCCGCCATCGCCCCAGGCAGTTATCTTTGGCCTTGTCCCGAGAGCACGCTTATCGAACTCCTGCTTTATGACTGTCAGTGTCTATAAGCCTGGATCTATTCTTACAAATAAATCTCGTGTTATAACAGTCGAGGTGATAGGAGTCCCTGAGTCCACATTACACTCAATAAAGTATTATAGACGGTTTGTATTGAAGGGCAACACTTTCACATATATGTAAATCGCTTTAAATTCGTTCTGTAGATTTTGAAATAAGATTTTTTTGAAGATTTTTCAAAAGCTTTATTAAAGTAGTAAAATATGTTTGGAAATGCGAAAAGTTATGCTTCGGGGACAGAAATTTATCATTTTAGTTTTATTGTAATTTAACTTATTACATTATATATTTATGGAAATGGGTAGCTAAGTGGCAAGGCACTGCGCTATTAACTCCAAGGACTCAGGTTGTGACAAATAATTATTTTATTTTCACTATAGCCGTGAGACAGCCCTGTGGGTTAGGAAGCCCTCCAGCCTCATGAAGTGGGTACCCTTAATTAGATAAAAATCTTTCAATCAAGCATTTTGCATATATCACCTAGTTGCACAATATTTAATGATAAAAATAAATAAAAATAATTTTAAAAAAAGTACATCTTTGCAAAGTACTGATTCCCTAATCCTTCATGGATTGTAGGGGGTTCACGCTGTTCTATTCTTCAGCAGACCGGGGTCTTAAAAATATGGAAGAGATCAAAAGAGAACGGATAAGAAATACAATCTGGTATTCTAGGTAAAATCATTGGTTGTACATAGGACGTTGGTAGATGCTAATCTAAGGACACACTAATAAAATAAAATAATGATGATTGAGAAAAAAATGAAACATTTTTCCCTCTAGATATAAATTGTGCTTTAAATTCCAAAAAAGAATCAAATCCTACAGATTAATGTCAACAATTGAAATCTTTAATTCATAAATTTATATCGTGTACAGAAAATGACTTTTCCTAAAAAGACAAATAATTGAATGAAAATAATCCTACTTAAAAAAATCAATATTTATCAGCCCCTTACAATCAGAAAAAAAGAAAGTATAAAATTTTATCCCCTAATATACAGTCATTATCTACTATTGATGTCTAACAGTTTATAGCAAATCTTGCTTCGCTTAGTTCAATAGATATATCGGAACATATTTTAGGCAATATCTAACTTTAAATAGAGACTAGCGAAATATACAATTCTCAATACTAACGGGGTGGATAAACTAAACAAATCCAATTACTACATAGCCCAGTGCATATATCATTCAAAATATATCTTAACTAAGTCTAAATTTTGTAAGTGATTATAATAACAAGCCTGGACTTTATTTTTTTGTTCTATATCCGTTATATTGTAGTGGATTTAAAAGACACTTACAGCAATATGCTGAGTACAATAATTATTTGGATAGGAGCTTCTCTTCAACAGATAAATTTATTAACTCTCTAGTATTCAATAGATAGAGGCAGAAGTGCTCTATTTAACTATAAGTCATGCTGCCCAAATACATTGAGTTGCCATATTAAGCAGCATATTAATCAATCATTTAAGACATAATATTAACACTGACATAAATGACCCAATATTTACAAAAATGCAATATTCTGTTTTTTTAATTGACTTTAATTCTGTTGAATATTTATCATTTCTTTTTCCTACAAAGTAAACGAGCAAGCAAGGTAAAAAAAAAGGTTACTGTTTCATGCCTAGATGTCAAAATCAGAACAGTAAACATGTGTGAAACCGGATACATTAAAAAAACTAAAACAATCGAAAGTACCAACGTAATTACATAACTGCGTCGGTTGAGAGTATATATGAGCAAGTAGAACAGACTGGGTCAGTAGTTGAGGAGTCCTCGCAACAATGAAACCAACTCTCGTCTTACTCTCGGCCTGCCTGGTCTTCGCTATGGCCAGCAAGCACAGCCCGTCTCACAGCCACTACCATCACGTCAGGACGGACATCATCACCAAGGAGGAGCCTGCACTGTACCCAGTCGAAGTAATTAAGCATGTACCTTATCCTGTAAAAGTACCCGTAGAACGTCCAGTGCCTTATCATGTCGACAAACCTTACCCTGTCAAAGTGGAAAAGGAAGTGCGTGTACCAGTACACGTTCAAGTACCTCAGCCATACCCTGTCTACAAAGAGGTCAAGGTTCCAGTCAAAGTAACCGAAGAAAGACCAGTGCCATATCACGTCCCCAAACCGTATCCAGTTACTGTGGAGAAGAAGGTACCTTACCCGGTCGAGAAAGAAGTCCACGTACCAGTAAAGGAATACGTCGAGGTACCTAAGCCGTACCACGTTCCAGTCGTAGTCGAGAAGAAAGTTCCTTATATCGTAGAGAAGAAAGTGCCGGTTCAAGTCCAAGTACCCGTTGAGAAACCGTACCCAGTCGAAGTGCCCAAACCCTATCCAGTGACAGTTGAAAAGAAGGTACCTTATATCGTTGAAAAGAAAGTACCATACCCTGTCAAAGTTCCAGAGTACGTCAAGGTACCAGTCCCTTTTCATAGTGAACATTCTTCCAGTTATGGTCTTTCTTCGTATGGAGGTTTAGAACATCACAACTTCTGAAAGAGAACCGTTCTAGTGTGTGTATGTAATTGGGTACAGCAATAAACGCTGTTTAACGGTTAATTGTTGAAATGTTATGTTTGTATATGTTGTAAATAATAAATAATATTTTGAACAGTTAATTTTTACTTTCATTCTCCCTATCTTACTATTGAGAATCATCATTTAGTAATACGAACTAATAATGCTTTGAAAGAATTATTCTATATTGTATTAGGATAACGATTGAGTATAATGTTTGATTTAGAAAATGCATTCATTATATGGAATGGAAAGAACGATTATTTTATCTGAAACTAAAAACTTGCTTGATGATATTCCTCATAATCCATGACCATTATTCACAAAAATTGAATGTTGATTGACTCAGAAATGTTTGTAAAAAATGATTAAGTAAGTAATATTACTCTTTCATTTTTTTAAATAGTTTTTACTTTCGAATAATAATACAACCTGCCATAATTAAGGGCAATAATCATTAGTGTTCTTAGTATTCATACAGGCCAAAAAGATTAAAAATGATAATAAAATAAATTAAAAGAAAAAAGTAACTAATTTATAAACTAATTTATAATATATATCTAAATTATGTTAAAGTAATAATAAAATAAATATATCTGACTCACATTCGTACCTATAAGAGTATACACTATTTACATTACCAATCGAACCAAGCTTTGAAGCTCTCGTGTGGAAGGCAAAGAAGGGCTCCGAGAAATCCCAGTGTTCTCGCCGCATTGCTGGTATTGAAAGATGTTACTCTATTTCTGATTTGCCAATAATCCCTGATGATAACAACTTATTATAGTATCCTTTATTTATATAACAAAAAAAATGTTTTATTTAAATGAGAATTGGGTAAAATGAGTTATTTATTATTATTTTATTAGTTCGCAATAAAATAGCAGCTAAAATTGTAACAGATACGATCTTAATTTATTGATTTTTCATTATTTTTATTTTATGAATCCAGACATAGTGGGGCGAAAAGTTGAATCTTAATAAATAATTTTTATAATCTTTGAGTTGCTTTTTAAATGTGAACGCACCATCTTCCATTTAAAACAGCATTATATTATATGCCGTGTTTCTATTACGAAATAACAAAACAAATTGTCTGTTGTAAAAGTAACATTTTCATCATACAATATTACAATTGCTCAAACATTTATATAATAAATTAATGAATAGCTACTGCAATGAATTACAGTAAATAGTCAATGAATTCAGTGTTAAAGTGAAATAAATTTAAACCAGATATTTTTGTATGAATTTACAGCATCATACTCTTTTTTTTAAAGTATTTTTTTAAAATTATTGTAAATAAAAGAAAAAATATTTAAATTAATTTAAGTTAAATACGTTTCTTATTTTAATATTTCAATAGTTTTAATTTATTTACAATATAGTTAATAATGAATTTATTTATTTATATATATTATAAATAGCCGCTGTACACCTAGAATTCTTTTAGTATGTTTAAGTCAGACGAGAAAAACATGTGCTCCTTTACTTTAAAAATGGTTTTTATATAATATTTTATATAAAAGAAAAATATTAAATGAAGACTCGCTAAACGGGTAATTCGGTTTGGTATTTAATTGGTCCACCATAGAATTTAATTAGTCTGACAAAAAGTTCGACTTGAGCGGCAAATTGTCTGAATAAATTTTATTGTCTTATGGAAATATTTAAAATGGCCATTGTTGAATACATTTCATTAAACTCTTGATTATGAATAAGTGGTGCTGTCTAAAATAAAAGTTTAATAAATATTCTTCTTTATACAAAAAACATTTAATATTAAAAAAAAATCAAATATTAAAAATATATTAATTAATTATTATTATTAAATATATGCTTAAATTCATATACTTAAATAATGAGGAAATATATAAAAGCCCTTAGCAAGACATTTTTTTCACTAATTTAAGCTGGTTTCTGAAAAATTCCAGTTTCAATTTTTCATCATTATTTTTTTTTTTAATTTTAATTTGGAAAATCCTTCGTAAAATTCTCAATGCTCCTTATTTTGTCACATATAAAATCATCCATAAGAACTTAATGTTCCATAAGTAAACGATGCAGCCCGAACCAGATATCAATCCTTCCATTAAAAATTCAATAACCACCCAAACCCAAAAGTTTCTAACCTTGCTTTCTCCTTTATTTCTTACAATTCTCCGAGGCACCTGAAAAGAAGAAAGCCTAGAGATCTTCTAATGAAGAAATATTATTAGAATGCTACCAATGGGTAGTTTCTCTTCATGCCTTTATCATTGCATTATGATCTAACATCAAATTTACAAGATATATATTAATGTAAATTCCGTTGTAAATATCAATAAATAAAAAAAAAGAAATTAAAGATTGTTATCGATTCAAATCACGGATATTAGAAAGAAAATTATTCTTTAGGAATAACTTAATTAAGAGATGAGATTCAAACTAAATATTTACTTAAATTATGGTTGTATGGAAAAGTAGAAACACTGTCTTGCATTTTACAATGGATCTAACCACTTTTGGTTGTTAACTAAACTATAAAATATTTAATATAATTATAATCTTTAAACAATCGTGAATTGTTAAAGATTGGTGCCTCAAAGGTAGTCAATAAAATCATTACCCTTATTGAATAATTTTAAATATGATCCATAAAAGTGAGGGTAGAAAAGCATAACTATAAAAAAAAAAAATTAATTGTTCTAAATATTATTTATTATTTACAACATATACAAACATCTTACTGTATCATTTGAACTGTTTGGCATTGATATACAGCATTTATTACTGTATCAAATTATAAACACAAAAAAAGGCTTCACTTTCAGAAGTGATGATGCTCTAAACCTCCATACGAAGAAAGATCATAACTGGAAGAATGTTCACTATGAATAGGGACTGGTACCTTGACGTACTCTGGAACTTTGACAGGGTACGGTACTTTCTTTTCAACGAAATAAGGTACCTTCTTCTCTACTGTCACTGGATACGGTTTGGGTACTTCGACTGGGTAAGGCTTCTCAACTGGCACTTGAACTTGAACTGGCACTTTCTTTTCTACGACATAAGGAACTTTCTTCTCGACTAGGACCGGTACGTGATACGGCTTAGGTACCTCTACGTATTCCTTTACTGGCACGTGGACTTCTTTCTCGACTGGGTAAGGTACCTTCTTCTCCACAGTAACTGGGTACGGTTTGGGGACGTGATATGGCACTGGTCTTTCCTCGGTGACTTTGACTGGAACCTTGACCTCTTTGTAGACAGGGTATGGCTGAGGTACTTGAACGTGTACTGGTACACGCACTTCCTTCTCCACTTTGACTGGGTAAGGTTTGTCGACATGATAAGGCACTGGACGATCTACGGGTACTTTTACAGGATACGGCACATGCTTGATGACCTGGACTGGGTACGGTACAGGCTCCTCCTGGGTGATGATGTCCGTCCTTACGTGATGGTAGTGGCTGTGAGACGGGCTGTGCTCGCTAGCTAGGGCAACGATCAGGCAGGCCGAGAGTAAAACGAGAGTTGATTTCATTGTGACTATCGCTGCTTAGCTAATGACTACTGTGTTCCACTGCCTCCTATATATACTGAACCGATGCAGAAATATTATGTTATATAATTCATTTTATAACGGTTTCCTCCGGAGGTTTCGTGCAGTTGTGTCGGCAGAGGATATTTGCTAACCACGGCGCACAGAGCCAGACCCGAGACCAATTTGGGATCGTTAACAGAAGAAAGTGGGTCACTAAGAGATGACTATTGACAATAATCGGGTCGAAATTTAGATAATATATATAATTGCTTGTGCCAATGATATCGGAGCAGCCTTATTTCGATACTTAAAATGCTGATCACTGATTCTGTGAAATGAAAGTAATTTTCGTAGTTAACAAGTGATGTGCCGGTCTGAAAACTTAAACTTGCTACGTATGAGGATAAAAAAAATATCTTATTGTTGTTATTAGACCCTGAAAAAAAAAGATTTTAGTTTAGAGCCCTTTTATTAACATATTATTACAATTATTTTAACACAGTATATCTAATTTTTCATATAATCAAATTAGTTCTTATTAAAGAATATCTGATAATTATTAATATTAGAATACATTACCTAACTTAAATTAAGATGTTTAATGCTTGACTTAAATAGTGAAGATATATACTGTCTAAGTTAAAATTTTTAGTCTACTATTATTTTGAGAATTTAAGTTCTAAAAATACGGTAAATAAGATAAGATTTATTATGAATACTATTAAAATTTATTTAAGACATATATTAATTTATTATAGGACGAAATCGTTCTAGCAAGTTTTTTGGGTCAAATCCTCCACTGTGCAATGTTCAACCATGCCAATAGTAAATGATTATGACAGAATGAAGAGAAAATTATATTAAACGATAATTACTTTCATTGATTAGTTTAAAACAATAATAAACCAAATGATTTTATGTAAGAAATATTAGCGCGTGTAGGTATGGAAATCGAAAGCCTTTCAGCTTAAGACATATATCAAAACAATCCAAGAGGAAACACAACTCTAAAATAAACTGTACACGAAAATATATTATTTACCTTATGTTAATTTTTATTGACTACGCTCAGTGACAGACGACCGACAAAGAATTATCTTTCACATTGTTAAGATTTTTTGTACAGTTGCTACTACATAGGTTAGAACAATAAATGCAAACAGACTTTTATTTGAATGGAATGCTAAATGTTGTTGAATTAGAATAGCTTTCTCTACCTTCCTGGGTAGACTGGAATGACACTCTTTAAACAAATTACATAATTTTTTTTTATAAAGGGGAAGGGGGAATTTACACAAAGTGGAGCAAAAAAAAAATACAGCGGTAAAGAAAATGTAATAAAAAAAAAAAAAGTGAATGGAGGATGGCTTTGAAAAATGTCCTTGTTTACTGTGGCAGGATGCGAACCAGCTCTGGAAGTGCTCACTCCTCAATGTACAAACCTCATTAAAGTTTCAACAGCCGCTACAGTTAAATGTTTAACCCTTAATAAATCGACCTTTTTTCCACTGTAATCGTCCTGGCCCTCTTCAAAGCCCCGCCAAATTGAGTTCCAGTAATTGAAAAGTCCCTGTAATTAATTCTTCTTTCATTGCTCGCCCGCTCTGCTGGTTACTAACACTTGTCATAACTCGATGATTCGCTCCGTTATCTTCTCAGTTTTTCCATGTTCGATTATCCTTAAGAATAACAAAGTTATTTATATAAAGCTATAAGCTACGTGTTGTCTAGCTTTAATTTATTTTATATTTATTTTTGTAAAAAAAAAATAAAAGTGTTAAACAGTATCACATATGTGTACCTTTACCAATAGTAAGTAGAATAGGACTTGAAATAACAATTGAAGGAACCTCCTTCTGAACCGAGTACTCGAGGACACTCACTTCAAGGTGGTGAGACATCAGGTCCTCGTTTTTAATTGAAATTGATTCATTGAGCTACTATCTAACTAAAAAGTTATAGTTAGATGATGATTCACGAGTCAAATTGGTGATATAAAGTGATATAAATGTATTGTATTGTTACAACACAATACATTGTAATACAACTTGTAAACAATACATTGTATTGTTTGTATCGTATTCTTTTTGTTTTATGTACATCTCCTGTACTTTTTTAATTTTATATTTTACGTATTTTTATAAAAAAAATTTACTCCTGCCATTGTTACTTATTTTTATTCTTATCATTGTATCTTATCTTTGTATTTTTATTCTTTTCATTGTATCATTTTGTATCTTTTTAGCCCTGATGAAGCCCTGCAAATTGGGGCGAAACGTCGGAAAATAAATAGTTGTAAACTATTTTTGTTTCTCCTTTGACCGCAACCCTGCCAATCTTCTTATATATTAAAAAAATGTAAATTTGAATGTTTATTTAATTTTTGGTCATGTAAGATGATAGTAAATTCTTATTCAATTATTGTAAATATACTATTAAACAATATATTATTGTTACTAAACTTGAATTTGAAAAATTTGAAGTTACAATTTTTTTTTTTACGAAGTACGGCAATTAATTATTAGTTGTATAGATAGGGACGTAAACAGTAACATACTAAGGAATTTTGTATTTCAAAAATCTAAATTTACTCCGAATATAAACATTATGACCATTTATTATTTTGTAATGATAGTTGCGCTTACCAATAATTATAAAAATATTATATGTCCCAAATAATAAACACTCAATGTCCCCGAGATTTAGCACATCGGAATCAGGTGACCTTAGCCAATTATTAGCTTAGAAAACTTCTATAATTATATAGAGAAACAACAAACTAATACCATTACATGTATACATTCTTCTAATGTTTAAATATAGCTAAGTAATAGTAAAATAACAAAATTAGAGTACTTTTATTATTATTAAATCAGAATTATTAATTAATAATGAAAACAGGAAGATTATACTTTTTATTCAAGACTGTGTCATTCAGTCACTAGTTGAGTAAGTTCATAAAACTGAATGTTAAATTTTTTGTTTTTATTACATTTTAATACTTCAAAAGTATTACTGTTTAAAAAATACATAATATCAACTTTTTATTTTAGCAATTAAATACGCTCGTTGGTGAGACTATTTATGGATTTAAACATTTTTTTAATTGTATAAATGATCTTATAATTATAATTAATTAAATTTTTAAATCAGTAAAATGTTACGAGTTTATACCCGTAGTATATGTTACCAAACTTTCCTGGGCTATTAGCGTAGCGGTTTCTTATCTGTGCTAATCCCAATGAGGTAAGTATATAGTAAAAATACTCAGCTCCTACCGTTGAAGATATAAAACTACCAAGGAAGGAAAAGAGCTCGTGTTAAGGGTTTTATTTACAGGAGGCGAGTTGAGGCCAAACGCAGGTCTTACAACGGAGAGTTTATTTGCGGCTAAACAAATATATACCGTTCGGAAATGTAATTCGAAAGGGAAAAATAAAAGCTCTTACGTGAAAAATTCACCTCGACTCGGAGTAAAAGAAAATACTTGGACGGAAAAGAGCTCTAGGAAATATTTACCGCTGATAAAGTAAGGTTAGAGCGTGAGGTGTCAACTTCAAAGTTTAGTCCGCTAGTTGAGAAAACCAAAGCTTTCAAAAATCGGAAAGAAGGAAAATCGTAGTTATTTTGAGGCATAAAATATAGAATTTTTCCTTAACTTGGCAGTTTATTTCAATAAAACTTATTATATGGAATATTATTTGATGGGTTGTAATAATATTAGGTATTATGAATTTATAAATTATGTTGGAAAATTTCGATACAGCCGTGTAATTCCAAAACTAGCCAAATCCATTTTTTATTTAAAAGTTTCTGTACTAAATGGTCAAGATATAAAATAATATCTTTAAAAAACAGTTAAAACAAAAAAATAAAATAAAGAGTACTCGGGAGGTTTTGTGTTTATACACATCTTTTATAAGATTTAAATTCAAAATACCAAATACATTTAAACTTTTCTTAAAGGACCCTCGCCATAAACGCGACCCCTCTGGCTGGAAAATTTTATTAAGGCCACAGTCAACAAGATATAAATTTAATGCATGTGAACCCCTCCATTTCCAATAACGGAACTAATGCAATAAAATTGTGGACCATAATTTTATTCCTCATCAGCACTTTTTACTCCTTCATGGCGGGTACAAGTCATAAAATATGAAAGTTAAAACTTCTAATCTATAAAGTTTTTTATGGGACATTTTTGTTTAAAAAAGGTAAACCTTGGTTCGTAAGTCTGCTTTAACCGAATATATTATCAAAAATGTATATTAAATACAAATTATATGTATATTAAGTGTATTTTATTTACTCATTTAATTACAAATTAATTTTTATGGGAAACTACTGAAAAAATAACTGTAGAATATAGAAAATATATCTCTCATTAATAAAAAACAAAAGGGAGCTTTTTTTATTCTCTTTTATTTGTTTTATTCTGAAATTCCTCTTCATTTTCTCTGAAATATTTTCAGGCTAAATTTACCGCTTCATAGGTCGTACTAAAATTAGAAGAATTAACTTTTTTTTATTTTCTCCGGAATGAAAAGTCCGATTTTCAATCTGTAAAGAGCATTTTATGTATTTTTAAATATAGCATTCACTTTAATCAAGAATTTAAATCCAACAATCAAATAATAAAAACGGAAAAATATATAACCACCCATAGACGGGATTCTCACCTTCCCCCGTGAGAATCCCGTCTATGGGTGGTTATATACTCTGACTGGAGTTTATGTGAGTGTCACATTGAAGGGCAACGTTGTCTGTGAAGTCAAATTAGTCAACATAACAGGGACCTTCGGTTTTATAAACGTCAAACATTCTTATTTTTCAGCTTTAATTTTTTTTTTTAAATATTTAATGGAATTTAGAACTGTACAAAATAATACAATAGGTAAATCTGTAGTATGTTACATATACACTTGAAAATCTTAGAAAGGAACCACCCATTGATGGTACTTCAAACATTAATTTATTTATTTTCCAACAATCAAATAATAAAAACGGAAAAATATATAACCACCCATAGACGGGATTCTCACGGAGGAAGCTCTGACTGGAGTTTATGTGAGTGTCACATTGAAGGGCAACGTTGTCTGTGAAGTCAAATTAGTCAACATAACAGGGACCTTCGGTTTTATAAACGTCAAACATTCTTATTTTTCAGCTTTAATTTTTTTTTTTAAATATTTAATGGAATTTAGAACTGTACAAAATAATACAATAGGTAAATCTGTAGTATGTTACATATACACTTGAAACTTAGAAAGGAACCACCCATTGATGGTACTTCAAACATTAATTTAAATTAGAAGGTCCCGTGGCCATCTTCTTTTCAGACTCCTCGGAGGATTATCAGGGATTGTTCAGGATGAAAAATTAAGAATTAATGGATTAGGATGGTTAAGGAGTATGGAATGAAAAGACGCATATCTGTTTTGGGTGAAATCTGCAACGAATGGGATGTTAAGGTCTTTGTGAACGAGTTTATTTGTGACGTAATAAGGAGCATCAAGGACTTTACGTAGGATTTTAACGATTGGATGCGGGAAGAATTTAATGGTTTGGTGGAGCCCCAGAGCTCAATTCCATATGTCCAAATTGTGATTTAAATAAAAATATTTTAAAATTAATAATATATTTCAATAAAAATATTGACATCCAGTCAATCTTGTAGTATTTATATCATTAATATATTTGAGTTAATTTATAACAGCTCTGAAAAAAAACCCGAAATAGCTTTCAGTGCATTTTGAAACCGATAATTAGGAATTATCGTATAAATAAAAAATTATAAAATTTTTTTAACATATTTTTTTTTCTGCCGATGTCCCACGTTACAAAAATATATAACGATCCATTTTATATAAATCCAACATATCAAATTCCAAAACTGTTGATAATGATTAATTTCTGCCCTTAAATATAAACAATTTTTAGATTTTATGACTTTATATAGGAGAATAAGTTGTACGAAAAAAAAACAAACTAACGGATGTGTTATTCTATATCATCAGTTTTAATTTGTTTGTATCATTTCTTGCAGTCTAGGAGGCCATAAACTATTATTTTTTTTTAATATATTGGTGGATTCAGTTTAAATTTTTTGTTATTCGAACAAAAATCGAAGGCTTTACCACTAGGAGAAAATTTCGAGATGTACAATTTTATTTTTCTATTACTTTTTTTGAGGGGTGTAAAAAATGAATATATAAACTTTGTTTTTCCCCCAAAACTATATTATATCTCACTTTGCTAGATAAGTAGGTTCAAATTATTTAAATAATAATCTCTCATTAGATTATAGGTGGATAATAATACACTAGTCGACTTGTTTTCTGATGTAGAATATATACTAATAAATAGGTAAATTCTCCACATGCTTGTATCATGTTATTCTATTATTTACAGCAAATTTACATGTTGAATATATTTGTAAACAGTTGTAAATAATAGTAAATAAATTATTAAAAAAACGAAAAGCGCTTTTTGCGCGTCATATTCGTTGATATAATTTTCAGTGACACCAAAATACTAATTTTATGAGAAATTAAAAAAAAAATTTACTTCGCCAATTCAGAAAATATATTTACAATATATAAAATTCAAATTTAAGAAATTGGAATAAAAATCGAATAAATATTATAGATGGCCTACTTCCCAACATGAGATGGAAGGTTCATTCCGATTTTCAATTTAAGAGAGTTCGAAACCAGGATCGATAAAATTTCGGGGAAAACGGTAAACAGGTTTAATAACAAGTTGTCATAGCGCATGTTTAGTTTAGATATTCCCCAGAGTAATAGTTGGGGGATATTACCCAAACTAATTTTTATATGTTGGTATGGCTGGTTTAAATAATGGAATGGACTATATTTATAAATGATAGCTATGATAAACAGAATAAAATTCCTCTATTTTGTATGATTGATGACAATTGATTATAGTTTGCCAAACATGAGTAATTTGTTGTTATTGTGTTAGGTTTAATTTTGATAGTTGATTACAATTAATGACTTAGATTAAAATAACTTGCTGTTGATCTATAGTGAGGATTTGTTCTACTTCGGTGACCTTGAGTTCCCTCATTCTGATTTTCTTTCCCTGCCGGTGGTGTTGGTTAAACTATTCCCTCATCTTGAGAAATAGTTGAGTGCCCATTGTCCTGGACAGCCTGTATTCACTTGTCTGTGTCTTACCTCACTCTCCAGAGGTACTTAGCCTACTTATTTCCTCTCCCGCTAGATGGCAGCATTTTAATATTCATCCTGAATTCTACTCACATGTGAGGGGGGACAATTTCTCCAAACAGCGCACTTATTCACTAAATTACTTGTAGGCCTATTCTCGTCACGTATGGCACAATCTCACCTTATTTTACTGTATAATACACACCAGTGACTGTGAGTAGACTGCTTAGCCATAATTAGGACACGCTACATATTTTAACTACTGCGTAAAGACTTAATCGACCTAATGTTCAATTCCATTCCCATTTTTTAAGGGACCGCTACATTTAAGTAATAAATCATGTGAGTATATCATGATGCCCTCCCACATACGATACAAACAGACCTTTTGGTAGTAACGAACAAGACGAAAACCGAGATAATCCCGAGGAAAGGAAGAAAAGGTGGGTGGGTCCTTTTGATCAGGACGTGCCAGCGGTTGATTTTTCTACTCCCAGGCTCCCCCTCACTTGAGTGTAATTCTAATTGAGGGCGACGGGGAGTGGCTAATGACAAGGGACTATAATCCAGCGCTAACAACCCCATCAGCATATTTACAGACCTCTACCTTTCCCTCAACCATCTTGCGCTAATGAGGTCCATGTTCAATGAGGGAATACTCTTCACGCGTTCCTCTTATCTCTCCAGGGTATTACGCAGCATAAATTTACACTTCTTTAGCTTGATTGTTAACCAAAAACAGGACGTAATATTCTGAAAAATATTTAATTTTTCTTACTAAATTAATTCTATGAGACAAAAAAAGTCCTAGAACTATTTTCAAAATAAACCGAGGAGGATGAGGAGGAATATATAAAATATATTTATATTGTTTTTATAAAATATATAAAACCCGCTGTTTTATGAAATACTGAACTCACTGAAAAAATTCATTTTAATCACTTCTACATAAAAATAATACGAATTAATATTACAAGCAAATTGTAAAACAATATATATATATTTTTTCAATTATGTAGAAAAAATCTAAAATTGACTTATAATAAGTATTTTGAAATGGATAAAAATTATTCTGGAAACTTTTTTACGGTACAATACGTTTTAATTAGAAAACAACGGAAATAATCCCTAAAAAAATACTAATTAATATTAAAGGTTAATTGAAAAAATATATATATATTTCTTTTAATCAAACAAAATTTTTAAAGAAAAATACAAAAAATCGGCTCAGAATAAGTATTTTCAATTGTAAAAAAATTATTTTGGAAACTTCTATGCGGTGCAATACGTTTAATTAGAAACAAACCCTGAGGATAATACTGATTAATAATAAGTGTACGTCTATGGGTGGTTATATACTCTGACTGGAGTTTATGTGAGTGTCACATTGAAGGGCAACGTTGTCTGTGAAGTCAAATTAGTCAACATAACAG
>NW_027107578.1:1674102-1707070 GCF_000696795.3 Halyomorpha halys | reverse complement strand
AAAACTAAAAAATGTGTCGATAATATATGAAAACATACAATTGGCTTAGAATAAGTACTTTGAATTGTTTAAAAATTATACTGGAAACTTTTTTACGTTACAATATGTTTAATTAGCAAACAACGGTAAGAATTGCTAATCAAAATACTAATTAATACAAAAAATTAATTGTAAAAAAATATGTATTTGTTTTGATCAAACATCATTTTCAGAAAACTACAAAAGGTTTGGATTATTTATAAAAACCAATAATTGGCTTAGAATAAGTATTTGGATAGACGAAAATTATTCTGGAAACTTATTAACGATAAAATTCGTTTAATTAATTAACCCTAAATATATTACTAATATATATTAAAAGTTCATTTTTTAATAATTTATTTATTGTTATTTACAACTGTAAATGTAAAAATATATACAACTAGTAAAATTGCTACAAGATAAATACAAGATAAATTACATGATACAAACATGTTGATTGATAGAACTCCCAATATATTACAAATAAATTGTAAAAGAATAATTTTTTTTTAATAAAATGTTCCTAAAGCATTAAAAAGTGGGGATAATATAGGCAAATCCTAAAATTAAATTTGAATGAGTATTTTGAATTGATAAAAGAATATTCCGATTTTTTCATTAAAATTTGTTTAGAAACTCAAGAAAACTACAAAGAACTCTAACATTCCCTAAAAATAATTCTAATTGATTGTAGGAAGATAGTCTGGGTGGCGGTCAATCAAGGTACCAAAATAGAAAATGCTATTTAATGTTAACTGACGTTTCGCCTTACTTTGCAGGGTTTTGTCAGAGCAATACCAAATACCAAGACTATCTTCCTACAATATACTTCATAAGGTCAACTACTAATATTAAAAGAAAATTATAAATGAACAATTTTTTTTTTTTTTTTTTTTTTTTTTATCTAACAACATTTTCATAAAACTACTAAAATTCTGGCTAGTATAGATAAAAACCTTAAATTGAGTTGATATTTTGAATTGGATAAAAATTATTCTGGTACCGGTACAATAAATTTAATAAGCATACAATCCCTTATAACTTCTGAAGAAGTATTTGATACAGCAGAAACTTCACCCGATTCTTCATTTAAAAGTTTGTTTTTGGTAAACTACAAGAAATCAAATTTTATATTGTGTATGAAAAATTTTCATTATGCAATATTGGTATTGGAAGATTAGTAATTAACTGTAGAAAGGTGTTCAGGATGGCAGTCATGAAGGATATATACACATGTCAGTTTAGATTATTGTATAGATAGTTTGTTGTAGACCAGTTTTTAGTGTGGAGAGTTCTAGAACAACTATTCTTTAAGCGTCCAAAAACAAAGAAAGGGGTCAGTTTAGACAGGTTTGACATTAAATACATATAAATAATAAAGTTGCTTTTTTCAATAACTTGGTGCAGTCAGCGTATTACATAATTTTCTCTTACCACTCTAGATAACCTTTCATGTTTTGTGCAGATTGGTGGACCCATGTTGAAGTTATCACTGTTTCTGTGCTTTAAAAAAAAAAAAAAAAAAAAAAAAAGCTAAAGGTCAGGGAAGGCGGAAATTATGAATATATTTTTACCATATTATGGTTTCTCCAGGTGGAAATAACGAACATAAATTTTGTTTCTGTCGAGAATAAAAAAAATTATAATAAGAATAAAAGTTAATGAAGCCTATTGTATAATTATATCATAGCAACCACTAAAAATCGGGGCATTTCCCATTCGAATCATATGTCACTATTTTTCATCTTTACGCAATTGATATATTTCGTAAAAATTAAACCATACGATATTATCAACTTAATAAATAATATGCCCACAATTCTAGATCCTACCGCAGTACCATATATATAAATATATGGGTATTAAGTAAAAATTATATCCACATATTCGAATGTATGAACTTTCCTGCTCATTACAAAATATATCTATCTTAGTCCTATATATGTATAGTGATCTGTAGCCGCCTAAATAGCTTTTGAATTATTGGAGAGGGCCCCCACCGAAAGCAGTATTTAAATAATTCCGACATTAAAGCACTAAGAGGCTTTTAGAGATGTTATTAATCGTATTAAAATCCCTGCCCTGTTTCCGACCTTTTCGGGTTCACGTTGTTATTTACCTCATCAAATTTAATTCACACCTGAAATTAGTCTGTAATAATTAATTAATATATTAATATGATGGATTACTCTAATGATATGTTTTGACTTTAATTCATAGTACTTAGCTTTATAGCTATAAGCTATAGCTATTAGCTCATTGACAATAATCTATAAATAAGACCACCAACATGAAACCAAAAAATGATGTTATTTTTCAACCGTCATATCCTGCCTTCAAGTCAAAAATTAAAACATAACAATGATAAATTCATTGACATTTTGCAGATAATTCCCCCTTCTCTACAAAATCTGGCGGGTGTGGACACCCCTTTTCATAGGTTCATGCAAACCCAATCGTATTGACGAATTGGATAGCTTATAAAAGATTTTCGAATTTTGTAAGATAGTCTGTTTTTTGTTATGGAATTTTCACTTGTAGTTAATACTATTTTTACAGTTTTTTTTTATATATACTGATATCTTTATAGCAGGAGTGTAATACTATAGCCGGAAAATATTCAAAAAGTGAACTCGCTAAATCTGGCTGATATAAAACTCAAAAGTATTTATCTATCTAATATTTGTTAATATATATTACATAGTTTTATATTTAAAATAACTAGATTTAGCTAATTTACTCTTTAAATATTTTCCAGATATCGTATTATAGTCCTGCAATATTTCGTTGTTTTTTTGGATTGCTTTTGGATGATTACAGTTAAGAAATTATGATTGATACTGGAACATGCAATTTCTTAGTAAAAATTCCTTTTTTTAAAAAAAAGCTATGTTTATTCATTATAATTCGTTCATTCATTCATTGTTGGCACTATAGACAAATGGAGCTGTCTTTTGCCTGCTCAGTATCCCATGTCGAAAGCTCGCCTCATAGAGAACCTCGGGGCTGTCTTTTTGCACCCCACCTTCGGTCTTCCAGGAAGCCTTACTCAATTGGGTTTCCCATAATACAATTCTCGAACCGTTCTCTCTTCACCCATTTTGATTACGTGGATAAACTGGGGAACATGTACCTCGTTTTACATCGTGTATTATTCATTCTTTTTTTCCGATTAGAAACGAACAATTCTCCTCTACAGATCAACGAATGCATCTTAAAATATTTCTGTCAAGCCTGTCAATACGTTCTATTATCACACAGTTTCATATGTTAAAATGAGTCGAACGAGAGTTTGGTAAAGTTTGAGCTTTACATATTATATCATATTCAGTTAGAATATTAAGTATAAATTATTAAGAAGAACAGTACTCTATCGTATCTCTTTAATATCATAATATTTTTTTCAGCCTTACTGGAGTTTTTAAAGCCACGCTTTTTGAGTCATTACTTCTATAAGATAGTTTTAATGTAACTACCGTTTATTAATATTTAAAAAAAAAAAAAGGAAAATATTTTTTAAAGTCAGTAGGCATCGCGTGCGCTGTTAGTACACCATATAAGTCGTAAATAAGCAATATTACGATTTGTATAAAAAAAAAAAAAAATAATAATAATAATAATAAAAAACAACGAACATTCTACAGAAATCTTGTATTCGCTACTGATTTGTAGGATATTTGTATAAATGATTCATATTTTAAGAATTCTTCCAGGTCTATAGAATGAAGCGTTTATTTTTTTCCGTTCATATAAAGAATCACAGCTTAAGTATTTTACTGTATGTAATTATTTTTGGAAGAACTTAATATCCGATAGCAAGCTTTAGTCTTATTACCGGTAATTATACTAACCCACTTCATACACCATCAGCCTTCGAGTTTTGAGGATACTTTGAGAGTTTTTATACTTTGGGTCGTAAAAATAAAATAAAATCCAAAAAGAAATCTCACATGATTATTATTAATGAAAGGAATTTCTGAAAGGGTGGGATAATGAAAGGACCAAGGGAATATAGAGGCCCTTCGTCTTTAATATCCTCCCTCAATTTCTTCGCCCTTCCTGATTTTTCAACTTTTCAATTAGTCAGGTCCATTAATCAGGACTGTCGTTGTCTTCACGGAATCGATACTTTGATACTCTGTCATTTATTTAAATTATATCCCACACTTTTTTTAAAAACAATTTTAATGATGTTTTCATAATTGAGCAATATAAGTAATGAAGGTTCAAATCAAAAATAGATAGTTCGGGTGGTTTTCAAAAAAGGTATCAAAATATTAAAAAACAACTATTAATTGTTATCTAATGTTTCACCCCACTTTGCAGGGCTTCGTCAGGGCTAAAAGAAAAACAAGATACAAACATTGTAAGAATTGACAAAACATTAAAATAATTCTACAGAAAAAATAAAAAAATAAAAGAAAATAATAATTTCGTTTAGTATTATATAAAATAAATATTAATAATAATTTAAGAAATAATACATATAGGAGGACTAGAAAGTAGTTACTAATAGATACAGCCAGGGATGAAAGATTTAAATACAGAACTCGAGTAATAAATTGTAGAAAAATACTCTTTAAAAATAGTTAATATAGTATAGATGAAGTGTAAAAAGGTAAAAAGAAGATGAAATAAATATGTAAAAGTTGAGGTATCTATAACAAATAAACATCAATGGGAGTACATGTCAGATTGAAACAAAGATGTCAACTGCCAAGTCGGGCATCCGTTCTCAAGTATGAAGTTTCCCAACTTCACTAACCCTCAGAAGAGTAAAACTTTTTATAATATATAGATAGGTAAAATGACAGAATCATCAAACCTCTTGTCTAAAATTACAGTAGGAAAATATTAGAAAATGTAATATAACAATTTACAATTTATTGCTTTGTTCTGTATTTAGAATTCTATCATACGGTTGTATCCATTAGCAACTAGTTTCTAGTCCTCCTATATGTATTCTTCCTTAAATTATTATTATTATTTCTTTTATAAACAAAAAAAAAAATTTTAATAATTAATAAAACTAATAAATATAAAATTCCCAAAAGTAATATAAAAACTGTTATGTATCATAATTTCTGTAGGTAAAATATATAATATTAATTTGTAACTTTTTTTTATGTTAAGTATTAACATTGTACTTGAAATAAGAACGTAAATCTGAAGCTAGAAGGTTCTAAAGTTCCGTCCTTCAGGGAAAGGCCGGACCTCAGCGACCTGAACCTGAGATAATAAATCCGATCCGATCTCCCCGAAATAGGATTCCGTTCCAACAGCCCAAACGTGCCGCTCTCCTTCTACTTTCCTTCTCCAACGCCAGTAATGAACCTTTGATTCTTACATATACTTTTGGAATCATAATATAAATTTATATTATCATATTATACGTAATACTGTATATTGTTTTGTTTTTAATATAGATCTTAATCTTTAGACAATAAACAGCTACTTATACAAAATTTAATTAACCTCCTATCCTGCCTTCAGGTTAAAAATTAAAACACAGTATTACTTAATTCACTTTTTTTTATCGCGGACGTTATGGAAGGTACTCCATCCTCCTCTTCAGCGTCTGTAATATAATATTTAATTTTAAATAAGGTTTTCTACAATTATGTATAATAAATTAGTTACATTTCTAATTATTTAAAAAACAAAAAAGTTGTTTTACTTATCTAATCTTCCCCAGTATTATTGGGCTGAATCACATTTTTTAACATATAACAAGATATATATAGACTAGATTTGTAAAAGGATCTAATACCAAATTTTAACGAAAGACCTTGGAGTATAGATAGTTAAGTTTATTATTAAGATGGAAATTATTTAATTAACCATTATTTTGTTTTAATTATTGACCAGAAGGCAGGGCATAAGGATAAATAGATTTGTAAAATAGTTAAGGTCAGAAAATGAAACAAATTAAATTATTTATTTTTCTTAATATATTAGTCTTTAAAAAACAAACTTAAAATTATGTTAAATAAATATAATTATTTTTGGCGATTTTATAGGGAGGTGTTAATATTAAAAATGTAATTAATTTTAATTTAGATAGAAATATATGTAAAATTATTTAATATTTATTATCATGTTAATAAATTAATATTATTATCTTTGATTATTTTTAGTATTATATTTACTTGTCGGGTGTACTAAATATCTGCAATTAATCTACAAGCTACTGTCATACCATACTTTATAAGTTCCTTCTATACATATTCTCTTTGTTAATTTAAAAATAAATTACAGATGCAAAAGAATTGTTATAATATAATTGGAAGATTATACACATAGCTTTTTGTTTAAAATTTAAATTTGTTTAAAAAAAAAAAACTCACCATTCATGTTCTAGCCACCAATCAGGACAGAAAATGCTTACATCAAAAGTCCAAAAAGGTATATCAATCATCGTTTTTATGTAAAACAAAAAGATTTTCTGAGAATATTTAAGAAAAAGGCAACTAAAAATTGATTTTTATTTAAGTTAAAGAAGTAAATACTTAAATCAGTGTTGCTCAGTTAATAATTTATAAATTATATTATGGTTTTAGAATTGATAAAAAATTAAATTTATTATTACAATATATTACTTTACAAATTTTAAGTAAGAAAAAGCCATCTACAACTATACAAATTTGACTTTAATGCAATCATAGTTGGGAATCCTATTATAAATATATATAAATTTAAAAAAATATCTCGTGCAAAAGCAATGTTTCCAATGGTTCCATATGTTTTCCATTGGTCATTGAAGAACATGATTGGTCCAAATGTTAAAAGCTTGGATTATAAAAAAAAAAAAGAAATACTGAGAAAATAAATTTTTATATACATATACGGGTAGGAAGTAGTTCTTTTTTCCTTCAATTATTTTTGATTAATAGTATAAATTAAATAAGACTCCAATATATAAAATAGTTTTTAAAATTACCACTTATTATTAATGAAATGTAAACATTTTGTATTTAAATAAAAGATCGTGAACAATTTTTTTTATTTGTTTATTTAGTCTCACTTGGTAAGGCTTTGCCTGTTTTTTTTTTTGTTTTTTTTTTATAATTACTATACCTCCTTATTTATAATTTTATATATATAAGAAACAATTTTCATAAAAAAAAACAAACTAAAAATGTATTTAAAACATTTTGGATATATGTTTTTAATTAACTTCACGTTTTAAAGTAAATATTAACACAGCTGAGGTGTTCACCTGTGAAGTGCGCAAAGGCAGAGAGTAACCTGATGAAAAAACCAGACCCCTTTGTATTTTCACACCGAGTTGTTGGTTTTGATGTAGCTGTGGAGAGGAATCCACACTAATTGTTGGAGAATGTTTGTGCATTTCCAGAGAGAAGTTAAGGGCTGGCTCCATGGTATCAAATATATTTCAGATTAATTAAATTTTTTTCTATAAATTTATATGAAGTTAAATATAGTGAGACAGCTTACGCATTAAACTCAAATCAAGTATTCTTCCAAACTTAAAACCGTTACTTAATACTTGTGTTTTAATGTGGATACTTTAATTTGCATTTATTTTACAGTTTAAAAAAATATATATTCAGTCTTAAAAATCTTCTCTTAATTATAATTCATGAGAATTATAATTAAGAGAAGATTTTTCAAGGTATCTTTCTATAAATTCGAATCGGTCCAGGCTATTTATATTTGTTCAGTACTAGAAATATCCCTGCAAATCAATGATTGCGTATGTTTATTGTTATTATTATTTTTAATATACCTTTTTTTATTGTTTGTTAAAGACAATTTTAGAAGAAACATGCTGGATCGATGGAGGAAGGAGTATAATGAAGGCGTGAAGCAGGCAGAAAAAATGAAGCCAAACAGGCGGGCCTTATGTGCCTTCTGGGGGCATGGCAGAGGAGCATAGGAAGACTACGAGTCAATCACTGTCTGCCTTTTGTTTCAGTTTAGATTACATTGGCGGACGTTCCTATTAACTTCAATGTAAACCTTCCTTTCGTGGGCGTGATGTTTATGGCTTCACTTTTACTTTGATAGCGGCTAGGGTTTGCCCCTTCCCTTTTGGTACTACGTTCAGTTTTATTTTATTTATTTTTTTTAATTTTCAGGTTTGTAGTCAAAAGAAATACAAAAATAGTTAACAACCATTTATTTTCCGACGTTTCGCTCTACTTTGTAGAACTTCATCAGGGCTGTTCAAGTTGACAGCTTGGCGACTTTTTTTTTTTTTAATTAATCATAGTGAAGGGGATATAAGAAGGAAATAGATGCAGCTATTTTTAAAAAGATGTGGCTTGAATTAGTAATTTTGCTTGAATCTGTTTGTATTTGTATTTTTTTTGATACACTGAAACTCTAGAAAATAGTGTCATTTTTTGGCCATCTTGAAAACTCTATGTTAAAAAATTTAGGAATCGTAAAAAAAAAAAAAAATGAGTATTATCAATTTACAGAGTATTTCATGTTGACAAAAAAGATGTAATAAATAAAAAAAAATAATAAATAACAAAATGGTGTGTAAAGGATTAATTTTTTTTTTCATCAATCAACTTCTTTCGGATTTTATAATTACACATTTTTTATTAACACTAACAATGAGAGATAATAAATTATGAAATATAAAGATACATTCGAGCTAATTGGAAAATTGGGCATTTCTGACAATGTAAATGCGGATAAAACCGACCTGATATTAAAAATACATTAACTGAGCCCGAAATAAGTAATACAGAGTTAAAAATCGCCATAACCGTTTTCAATAAAGTTGTAAAAAAAAAAAAAAAATGTAAAATCAATGATATAAAATGAACCAATTTTAATGAAAAAATATCTTTATCCCGTTCCAGGCAGATATCACCTCAAATATGTAATTTCAGATTAACACAACATTGATAGTTTAACATAAACCGATTTCAACATGATTATTAATTGAATCGTTATTCATGTCAATTGATATTTATTTTAATGAAAACTTTAGTATTAGCATTGCTGTAATAATTATTAATTGAATAATAAGTTGACAATATGGAAATGAAACTTTAGTTTTTAATTTCATTAACAATGCACTTATTGCCAACCCACATCATTACATTTTGAGAAATGCTGTTTTGTCCTAACCTTTATAGTGATGGCAATAATATAAAAGGGGATGGAATATACTAAAAAATTACACCTATAACATATCTCTAGTTAGATCGAAGAAGTTACTATAACAATTCAGAAACTAGTCGTTTTATGTTTTTTAGCCCATTTATGAGATATGCATCTGTCTAATTCAAAAACTTCCCAGGAACTTAGTTAAAAAACTTCCATTTATTTTAAGACTATACCAATAGAACAGCTGTGCCAAATTTGAAGAAAATGTTAGATAGTAAGATCTAAAAGAGTGTTGCATTGACATGTAATGAGCCAACATTCTTAGAGAGAAATGAAAGATGAAGCCAAAGCTGCGAGGCCTGAACTAACGTAAGGGGTATCCGTGATCTTTAGGTTAAAATTTTCAACTGTGTTAAAGGGAGAACTATTTTTTTATTTTAGCATGTTAAAACGATATAACCTTTAACATGGTTGAAAGTCAGTTAAAAGATCTGGTAAATGGAGAATGACGTCACGCAACAGACCACCGTGATTTCCATACCATTTTGTCAATTGCCGTTTTGATAGGTTATTTGCTTTTAGTCTGTGTTTGGTTTATGTTGATTTTTTTTTTAGGACATTTATTAAACTCTGATAAAGTAATTCATACAAATAAAGTTATGGGGGAAAATAGGAGAGGAAAGAAGGAACAAGTGAGATGGAGGATAGATGGTGTGATGAAGCTGTTGGAGATTTATTATTTCGTAAAGATTACAAGGATACAAAATAAGTTACCCAGAACATTGCTTGGAGCTCCTCTGTATTTAACATATAACATAGATTTTAAATTAAGCTGCTCATAATCCTATATCTATAACGTTTAGCATGTTAAAACTTTTTAAATTTTGCGCATCATAAATACCATATATATGACCGTGAGGAGTACCACAGAACTACAGCAGTACAGTCGATGCTTCCTAACTCTATCTCGCTGCAATGAATGTTAATCAACTTAGTCCCAATATCGAGGAAATATCCAATAGCTCTCTTCGGTTATTGGAACTTCATATCACTGAGTTCGGTCATCACTGAACCAGAATATTATGGTGCCATTGGCACTATATCCATGAAACGTTCATTTGCAATAATTTTAAAAATAGTTTCCTCCAAACTTAACATGGAAATTCATTACTAGCTATACTAAAACTATAACGAAATTTTAATTTTAATTAACGAATTAGGTCTTTTTTTCCTTTATCTCTTAAACGGTAAATCTTTTGGAAGAACTATAGTATAACAAATTTAAGAGCATCAGGTTCTACGTGGTATGAGTACAATGACATAATAATTCAGCAAAGAACACCGTTAACCGTCGTAAGCCAAAAATCATTGTTTTTTTTAAATTTGGCCAATAAATGAAACATACTAGTAACATGTATGAGTCCCCGCGTAACTACTAAAATATGTTGATGGTTCTAAAAACGTAAACTTAACTTAAGTTTAGAATTAGGAGACTTACCCTCTTCGAATACAAAAATTAAGGCAATAATGGCTCGTAAGAGGTTGATACTTTAAAATTACTAAAAAAAAAAAAAAATGTGCTATTGAGCTCATATGTAGAGCGGGTAATTTACGACCATAACGTGCTATGTATCTGTCTTAAAATTTAGTAGGGATGCCAGGATAATCTCTGAAAGCAATTATTTAATTTATATTGAATTCTGCAAAACTATTATTATAATTGGATTCTTTTCCAAAGGCCTTTTGTATATTAACCGGTTACCAATGCCTTTATATTTGTAAAATATTGTTACTATTAATTATATAGTATAACAAGGAGTGGCATTGGGTAATATAATAGTATATAAACTACATCAAGGAACAAAGTATTTATTTACATTGGTATGATTAAAATGATTCAGGTAAATGGTTTGCCATAAAATATGAATTACATTATGACTTGTTACCTAATGTATGTATCTGAATGACTGCTAAGTTTGGTGATTCATGCCGTGGGATGTAGTAGCGTAGGTGTCTTGTTCATAAGGGATGGCGTCCAGGTCTCATAGCTCTTCTTTGGACTTCGTCTGGTCAAAATGCATCTTGCCCTTCTTACTACTGTACATCTCTATATTTCTGTGTTCGTCTTCCCTGTTCTAACTCCGCTCCAACTTTTTCCAAAAAGGGGCGTCGCTTTTTGGGAATGTTATTTCCTCATTGGCTATTATGACTCCACGCCCCCTAGGTGAGCGTCAATCCTAGGCCCAGAGAGGGGCTGGGAAACAGAAATGATCGCTTTTGGTCTTCATCTGCCTTAAAACCTTATACAGCAGGTGAGAAAAACACTTGTACATGACTAAGGTGGTACAGTGTGAAGTGACCCTTGATAGGTATCCTACCTCGGCCTAGCATCGGAACATATGGCAAAAACATTAATAATATCCAACGATTGGACAAATAATTAACTTGTGGTATTCTTTTGATGATCCGGTATAACAGAAGAGTAATTTATTTTACAATGTACTTTGTAGTTATTCAAGACTAAATCACTAAAAAGTACATCGTATATACATCCAGCTATCCTTGACTGTCCACCAATTCTACAGAAATACATTGTACTCTAGCATGGACAACAAAGGACCTTGGTACGTCAAAAACATAACTTTACCCATCGACTTTCACATGTCAACTCTTAATGAACTAAAAAGTAAAATGGACGCCCTAGAAATAAACATTCCATGGCCATAGCAACATGCGTAGAAGAGTTCTCTTTTATGACACCTTTCCTGATCAATTCCAGAGGGAGAGAGGAGAGAGTTATCTAGAGGTAACTAACCTATTCTAACCATGGTGGGGGATAAAGTTTCCATTTCGTGGGACTATCAAACAAACAAAAGTAGACTCCCCCTCCCATGCCAGATTTGAACTGGCACCGAGGCAGTCGCTTAACCCTCTCAGCTACTAGCATCCCATACGTGGAAGACTAAAAGGAACTGAAGAATCTCCACTTCAATCAAAGAAAATAACACTTGACGAAGAAGGAAAAAATATGGAAATCTACGATATTTTCAGGGACACAAACATCAAAAGATTTGTGAAGGTCAGAAGGCATAGATATGCAATTCACGAAAATGGACAACCGTGAAATCCAAAGCAAGTGGCTAAGTAGATGGTCCTATTGAACAAGAAGAGTAGCGCGATCAACCTGAGATGGTACGACAGTGTGCACATGAACGCTAGTAAATTCCTAAACAAAGGTGATTGGATGACTAGTGCATATGATAGATATTGTCTAATAATTAAATTTGACATTATGCTTGGAGGAGGTGCCGCTGGGTATAGCTCCCCCCATGATATTTGCATAAAAAGTCCATAAAATTTACTGGCTAATGTGTGTAAAGAAAATTATGACATTAAATTTAAAAAAATTATAATGGGCACAAGTAATATTCTTTACCTAATAAAAAAAAAAATGAAAGGTTATCATAATCAGTTGTTTCTTTACAAATAACTTCTGCGTTCTAAACAATGAATGTGACGAAACAACCCATAATGAATTGTCAATTCTTCGCCACTTCTTTGGATACTAACTCTTCCAACACGAAAAGACACTAGATTCGGGAAATGCTAAAATCACCCAAAGGGAATCCAAAGAAATCGCTTTAATTCATCAATGGATGAAATGCGGAATCCATCTTCTACTGTATTCAGATTCTAAGTATATGTTGAGACTGCTATATTGTATAGAATGATGGAGATGGGTCGACTATAGCGATAGGTGGAAGCAGACCAAGACCCGAGATCACACAATGGTCGCCCTGATTGCCCAATGCTTTTAGCCCTCCTCGAGACAATGCCACCATTACCCTCACTCTCAGTCTATTGGAACTCGCCCTCTCACTGTTATATACTCTCCCTGTATATATATACACATTGAGGGGCTATATTCCCTCCACTTTCTTATCTTTAGATATATAACGGGGGGTTTATTTTATATTATAAGTAAATAGTCTTATAGAATTGGCTTATTTTCCCTCAGAAGGACATTAGGTTTATCCTAACTGGCAACTTCGCTTTATCCCTTCATAAGAGCCGATCCTCCGGAAAGGCAATATCGCTGATCCGATCCATTTATATTGGAAAAACTGGTCTTATTTTATTTTTTATTTTTAACATGCAAGGCCAGATTACAGCTGCATAGGTCAGTGTTATCTGCGATACAATCTCGTTCGTAGATTACTATTTTCATATTCACTTTTCAAAAAACTGGAGTTCTATCATAAAATGGACATACTCACCACATTTCTGTATCATACCATTGTATGACCAACATCCAATTTATTGATTGTGTATAATTCAATACAGTTTTAGAGATCGATAAATAAATTTTAAAAATGCATGATAGAGCATTAGCAAATTTTTGTTGCTGTTATTACAATGCGTGTAATGCTTTCGTCATAAAAGCCTATAATGTGTCCATTGAAATTATTTTAATGAAATAAAAAAGTATCGATTCATATAAATAAAATCATTAATATCAGTGCTCTGTAATTAAGATAGTATTTTCCTCTACGATTAATTTGGTAAAGAGAATATAGGGATTTAAATTTCATTAATGTTTGAAAAAAATGGAGAACATTTTTTTTTTTTTCCCAAACCATTTTTTTATGTTAGACAACCACAAGAAAAAATAGTTTATGGTGTATGGGACACTCAAAACGAACTTGGTTGACACCAACTCAACAGGCATACATATTTCTAATTCTCTAACTTAATTGAGAGAGAAAACTCTTAAAATTCAACTAAGTACCTCTGGGTTTTTGGGGAGAATTTCCCTGCCACTTTTATGGTATTGTCTTGTCAAAATAACTATCATAAATACTGAATTTCAAATATGTACAAAAAGGGATGTTATAATAGCATTTTTAAGTCATGTTGAAAATTTTCGAAGTCTAATTCAACTATTCTCAAGATAAATTAAAACCTTTTCTAGTCAAATTAAACTTTTTTTTGCCAAAATCAAACAACCTTTTCCATTTCAAATCTAAAATTTTCTATTTCAAATCCTATCTCTTACTGAATTTTCTATTCTTCTCTTGTGAAAGAACTATTATTGTACCTTTGTATCTTTTGAACAAATTTCTATTGGCAATGTTCCCAGCCAAAAATATTTGTAAAAGAAAATACTAAGCACAAACCGGATGTTTTAAAAATATGGTAATAATTATCAATGAACCGCTAAATTTGTAGCAGTAAGTATTGTGATAATATCTGAAATAAACTTGTATATATTAATTATACTGGAGAAAAAAAGACAAAAATTAATAAAAAACATGTTAATATTTATACTCCTTCTTAAATATGTACATTTTTAAAAATTGAACAATATATTAAAAAATTAATTTTACGTTTATTAAAGCTGTTGAATATTGAGGTGTGTATAAAAAGGTAAACAAGAAGAGCATACATAATTTAAGCTGTTTTATTAAACGCAGCCGAGGACAAAAGCCCCCTCAATCTCAATTTTAAGTAAAGTGGTACACCTTTTCTTTGCAAACTGGCTCGGATAAAATAGACCCGAAAGGTTCCCTGTTTGCCAAAATATAAAAAATTGAGGGGAGGTCGTACTGACTAGACTAAGAAAAGGAAACACGAGGCTCACTCACTTAACAATTTAACAATTAGCTATATCTTTCTGAAATACCCATATCTCACGTCTCACCTCCTCAATACCTTGGATTAAACCCGAATATTAAAAAAAAGATGATAAAACAATAAGATAAGTTCTTTTTTAAAATTTATTTAATTATTTTCACAACTGTAAATACATCTAGTAAATTTGATGTAAGATCATAATTACACAGCCGAGTAGAAAAACTACTCATTGGCAGCACTCTGATAATCTTTCCACATTAGAAGGTCTCGGGGCCATCTTCTTTTCAGTCGCCTCGGAGGATTTTCAGGAATGGAAGAGGAAGCAAGGTTAAAAACTAATGGGTTTTGGTGGGAGTTTATTATGGAAGGATATCTAGTTCGGGCTAGGTCGGTTACATATCGAACATCGAGGATCTTTATAGATGATTTTATTAGTGATGAAGTAAGGAGCATTGAGGATTTTACAAAGAATTTGGGATTGTAATATTGGATACGAGAGGATTTCGAAGGTTTAGTGGAGCCCCAAAGTTCAAATCTATATGTCCAGAGTTGTGTGGATCATTCTTTTGTAATGGATTGGAAGTTTTGACCATTTATCTAGTAAGTGCTGTTATAGTCGAAATCGAGTACAGTTTCCAGTGTTTCTGTCTTGTGTGAGGATTCCCAGTCGTTTGGCCTGATATAGTCCAAGGTAGATCCTCTACCTTCAGTGTTCTGTTCTTCAGTGGTAAGAGCAACATTATTAAAGTATACTGTAGGGCAGTCAGTAGGTTTACGACGAAGACTAAAGGTGATTTGATGGGATTTGTTTTTATCCTTCAATTAAATAAATATTTAAATTTTTAAAATTACAAAATTTACTATCACAAACTTAAGACCGAACAGACAAAAATAAAATTCTAAATGTTATACGCCATTAAACAAAAATAAACAAGTACATGGTGCATAAAGTGCAGCATTTGATTTTTCAAAAGAAATATATATTTTTAATGTTTTTTTTTTCATTTTTTCTTTTTCTGACTCTGAGTGGAATAAAAATAAATAATAGTAACTATATCGACATCTTGTTCCTGGAAGCTTAATCGTCTTTTAGATTCAATTTCTCCAGAGCCGGATGAGCGCAAACAGCCCTAGAAGGAGGCTGTCAGCAGTGCACAATCTCCACTGATTTGTGCCCGACCACTTTTCCCTCTTTTTTGCTCATTACTCTCATCGACAGGCAGTTCATTACCCGACTCGATACCATTTATCTTCTCCAGGCTCGCGATTAAATTCCTACCAGCACCACTTGTCCAAATTGGTTTGTAACCTTCGTGCCTTTGCGGTTCGATGTGTGATCGCGAATGTGTGCTTTTCAATCATGAAAAATTGATTCAAGTAAAGTAGATAAATATATAAATTTTATAGTCAACTTAATACTACGAATTTCTACCGGGCTCTGTTCAAAATCAATGTCGATATCTTGCTAAATGATTTTGCTAAAAATTCAAGAATTTTTTTTTATAACTGTGGAATTGTTTTTAAAAACGTGCAATATCTTACAATTGACGACATAGAAAAAAAAATGAAATAGTGTTAATATTATTGCCAGTCAATTCAGAAGCCCAATAATATATGTTTTAATTAATATAGATACAGGATTAATTTTTAATTTTAGTTATAAAAACTAAAATTTTTAATCTGTGCACTAACAAAGGAAAACGCCAGTCACCTTTTTACTGTGACGTAATTTAAACTTGAACAAACAACAATGAATTATTTATTTTTTTTAAATTACTAGGAGATTTCTTATTAAAAGAATTTTCATTTTTTTTTTTTTTTTTTTTTTTTTTAAGTACCATTAAATATAGTTTCATAAAACCAGAAAATAAAATTTGACAAAAATGGATGCTTGAATGTTAGTGTATTGTATATCCTACAACCCTTAAGGTTGTATGGTATGTTAAACGATAAGAACACGGGACTTGACCTATGATCTATTGCCGTCTAACTTCATTATTATTTTTTTTCACTGAATCCATTATTTTGCATCGATCATAATTCTCCATATCCTTTTCCAACAGGAAGGCAAAATCATTACATTATTAATTACTTTAAGTAGTCTTTCGGAATAAATATAAACTCTAATTGAATTACACTTTGTATCTTGCATTATTCGTTCATTGAAGATTTAGATTTTATAATAATTTTGGAACACAAAACAAATGCTTCCCATCTTGACATTTTTTGGCGCTTGGATAAAAAACTTTTGTGTAGTTTTTATAGTAATATTTTTGAAATTAGGTGCTGCACAAGAATAATAAGAAATACATCTCATAACAGACAATTGTTTAAATAACAAAGACAACTACAAAAGTAAACAAAAAAATAAGATAACACTCGCACTGAGTAGAAAATCCTAGCGTATGTTTATGTCGAAATGACGTCATGTCAAGACAATAAAGACGGCTTGCTTTTTTGCTTCACATAAAAAAAAAATAATAATAATGCATAGTTTGAGACTAAATACTGATTTCATAAATAATAAATCAGATAATTATCATTATCAAATAAGAAATATAAAACACTTTTTAAAAATCCGTTAAATACCAATACTAGGGCGTAGTTATCTCTATCTGTTGTTAAAGCAATAACAGCAATATATCTCGGAGATATAGGTTTTTGTATTACTTTTCCTTAAATTTACAGAAGTGCAGTTTTAAATAAAAATTTTAGTCTAGTGAAAATGTTTTGAAATTATACAAAGATGACCGACCAAAAAAAAAAAAAAAAGAGAGAGAGAATACTAGAATTTCCTACCTGGCTGGTGAACTGATCTCACACCCAGGTGAACTAACTATTGATATCAAAGACTCATGCAACGATGCTGCCAGTTCAAATTTCTATCATAACCGAGTTTATTTGGATTTTGACGAGTTTAAAACTGACAGGGGTGTCTGTCAAGATCTTCTGGCAGCTCCCTCAAATAATGTAACAGACAAAAAAAGGCATAATAGTTGTTCTAGCATTCCTTTGAAATAAATATGTCAAATTAATATTTGTGATATGAATTTAAGATATATTCATATCAATATTTAACGACATATATGTACGTAAATTAGAGGAGGTTTTCTTTTAAGTACGTTGTATAGCGTAATAAAAAAACTTATTATAACTATTATCTAACTATTATCATGTAAAAGCCTCTTATGGTAAAATTATTTGAGTATTTAGAATCAAATAAAAACAACATGTAACATTTTTAAAATATACAATTACTCTAAAATAAAAAAAAAAATTAATGGGCAGATTAGCCACAGTTATTAGCTGTTATCAGTCCAGGGACCCAGTTGCGAATCCGGCTGTGGCAGATTATTATTTATTCTTAACTCTGGTAGCCATGAGTCAACCCTGTGGATTCAGGAGCCCTCCTCAGGTAAACCCCACCCTTATTTATGTGAACATGAACAAATCACCTCCTTGCTAGTCAATATTGAAGAAATGTTTCCTTACAATGTACAGAACTTCTGACCCTTGGGTTGTATAAGTAAAAATTTTAATTAATTGAATTAACTTACGAGAAATGTAAGCAACACTTTAACTTTAAAAAATATATTATTTAGCATTTATTTTGATGAGAGCGAATTAGTGTTATCGAAAATTGAAAAGAAAACTAAATTTATTAAAAAAGGTTAATAAGAACAATTGAATAATTAATAATTTCAGTTAAATTATGATAAAAATTATAAAACATATCTTTTTTTTTCTAACTTTAAGCTTTTATCATAGCAAAATGATTTCAGACATGAGTTCATAATTTAAATCTAGAAGTATAGTAATTAAAATTGATTTATTATGTCTATAATTATCCTGAATGAAAATTTTAATAGCTATTCTTCAAAATATGCGTCTCACCGTTTCAATAGATCAAAACTTCAAGAAAACGGACACAAAGGTTTTTGTTTATTTTATATATAAATTGAATAAATCACCCATTGATATGTATTTATATAACACTCTGTTTGTATGAGTTGCCCAAAAACTTGACAATTTATTCTTCCTTTATTTGTTTCTTGAAATTAAAAGCGAATGTTGGTAGCAAGTTAATTATTGGTGAAACTCGTAATACGTTCTTTTTCCTTTTTGAGCTGTCAGAATCAATGCTTTAAACTGATGTTACTGGAAATAAAATACAGCACAAAATTAAATTTTTCTCTTTTTATTATTTTCAATTTTAACGATACTTAGAATCCAAAAACTTTATTATTTTTCAGCAGTTTTTATTCGAACAGAGCCTTAGAGATAAAAAAAAAATATTGATAAATTTATAAATATTAATGATGTTTGCAAGATCTCATTAATCATTTAACTAAAATTACTATTCCATCTTAATAGAAAATCGATATTTCTGAAATTAGATGTAAAACTATTAAGAAAAAAAAGATTAATTATAATTGTAGTACTTCAACTGATTAGTTTAATTATGTAGTACAAAATCCATGGTAGGCGTACCAAATTGAGGCACGATGGAGGTTCGGGATTGCTATGCGGCCGTCCACTAGTGAAAATTAAATATTTTGTTAAAAATTTACTTATTTAAAGGATAAATTTAAGTCCTCTCTCTGCAATCATGAATTTTTTTCCAATATGTAACAAATTATGATCTTTTAAATGTAAGTATAATGAAGGTTATAGGATAAAGGAGGAGGAAAGAGGAAGATAGAGTTGTGGTACCACTCAATATAGGGAATACTAGTTTGTGGCACGGGTTATAAAATGACTAACACCCCTTATATAGATTAATCATGGCTTGGGCCGTTTGTAGGCGGGAAAATTATAGCGCTAAAATAGACTGCCTCACAACTGTACCGTTGCTAGGTCGAATACGTCCTGAGGTGGACTTTTATTTCTATGGCGGTCCCAGGAAGATCAGATATGGCCTCACATTTATTTATAAGTCGTAGTTTTGAAACGTGACACCATATTGTACTTGAGTTCTCATTTTCAATGTACTTTCTGTTTAATAGATTTATAAGTGGGACCATTTTGTTTTTTATATTCCCTTTTTTTAACTATTTTAATGATCTTTTGATAGAAATATTCTCAATTATTATCCTTTTTTCTATATTTTTATTATATTAGCCTATATTTACACTAGACCCGAACTTTCTTAAATAAAACTAACAATAGTTTCTTGATGTCTAAAACGAAAAATGCAGAAGAAAGCTTATGATTTCAGGAATTTTTTAAGGGTCTTGTATGATTACAAACCTTCCTTACTTTCAATAGGGTGGGAGCACACTTATTGCAAGTATGCAATTTTTTTTTTGCTAAAAATCACTATAATCACCAACCTTCTTACAACTCAGCTGACATAAGTACCCTAATAATATACGATTTCCTTGAGAAGACGGACAGACTTACCAAATTTACGTAGCGGCTCAAGCATTTCCTAGAGGTCCTATCAGTTCCAGGGCAGGCGGTTTATCTCAATTGTGGGATGATGTATCCGGCCATTCCATCATCCCGGAGGCCTCTACCCATCTCACAAAAGTCTGACTGATTCGGTGCCCTTGCACCTCCAATTCTCAGCTGTCTCTTTGCCTTCGGATCATCGAATTTTTTATTACCTTTTCAGCAAGTTAGTACTGGCAGATTAAAAAAATACTTCAAATGTTGTTAAAGAATATGGGTCATTCTCATACAAAGCGGAAGAAGTAATGATCAGACCATTTGTTGCGTCCAATTATGATTTTTGGAGGTGGGAAAGTTTTACAATTTATACGGCCTTGAAAAAGTAGCTAAACGTTTTTTGTTTAAAAAGAAATTTGGTAGGTTCATGGTATTGTCCTCTCCAGGTACAATCTTCCTAACTTTACGGTTTTTTAATATAAAATTTGCTATTAGTGATAAAATCACATGTTACAAACACCCATAAATAAAATTTCAATAAAATTTATAGAGGAGAAGATATCGAGGCCATCTTCTTTTCAGATGCCTAGGAATTATCAGGTAATAAAGGACAAACCAGGTTAGAAACAACTGGGTTTGGGTGATTGGGAAGTTTATCATGGAAGGATTGGTATCTAGTTCTTGCCATATCGGCAACATATGGAACATTGAGGTCCTAATAGAGGACTTGATTTGTGATAAAGTAAGAGGCATTAAGGATTTTACGAAGGATTTCGGACTGTAAGGATTGGACTCGATGGTTTAGTGGAGTCCCAAATCTTATTTAAAATTTAAAATCTAAACTATGTATTTAAATTTGGAAGCATATTTACTTTCCCAATTTCTTTGTCAGTTGTATAGTAAAATCATAAAAAGGAAGGATGAAATTGGAGTGATTTATGAAATGTTTTTCTCTGAATTTGTCCTTTCAGTTCAAAAATTTTGAAAGAATTAAATATGGAAACAAAGACATTGCTTTCCTTAAGTAACTGTCTTGGTTATCCTGGCCAAAATGGACTAATGAGTGATGAAGAAAAAATAATTTGTACACCTCTACTACAAGCGATAGACCAAAACGTAATCTATAAAATTAAATTATCGAATAGATCCTTTGTATTATGTTATCAGCTAATGCGAGGTAGTTCAAACATTATTGAAGAGCTTAAATAAAAATAAAAAAATGCTGTTTTATAATAGGCGATCTGTACTTGATACTTCGTCTCGGGACAAAGTTTGGCTAAAAGAATCTTCTACTTCAGGAACTGACAGTTAATAATTAAATATTTGTTACCTATTTTTCTTAATAAGCCCCAATTAGATAGTGTAAAGAAAAAATAAAACAGATTGAATAATGTAATTTAATCTGACAATTTAAATGAGATTATTCATAGGGAAAAGTGTTCCAGGAAAGAAAAAGAATCGGAGAAAATGGAAAATAAGGAAATCAAATTATCTTTAAGGGAGGAATATAAGGTCCTAAATGCCGAAAGAGGAAGTCCTATATTTTCCAGGGCCCCCTTCCAACACAACTAAATCCTCTAGGGAAAAAAAAACTGTTTTCGCAGAGACAATTCTGACTCTAGGAATGAAATTTATGGTCGATAAACTTTCCATACATGTCATATTCAGAAAATCATTATTCTGCATACATATATATGTGTAGATTTATGCACAATCATTAAACATTTTATTCTTATTCATTTTATATGTGAATGAGTATATTCGACTGTTGATCAAATGTTTTCATTACGTCAAAGTTTACAAAAAGGTTGGAATACTGGAATATTTTGGGGTATTTTGTCTGCTTTATATAGATTTCAATAAGGATTGTGATTCTCTTAACCACTAGAAGCTCTATAATAGTTTGAACAGGGATTACGGAAAATGGTTTAACTTTAGGTGGTAAAATATCCAAACTTTTGTTTGTTGATGATATGGAGTTATTGTGTGAGGAGTAGGAAACTGTAAAACTAAATACAACTGTGTTGATAAAATCTAGCAAGGAACTATCTTTCGAAATAAATACAGACAAAACCAAGTACATTGTCAACAGTTGAAACTGGAGCAATGTCGGCGATATAGATTTAAGAGGAAATACATTTGAATAGGCTTGAGTATCTAGGTTCTACAGTTAATAAAAATAAAAAAAATTGATGAGGCAGTAAAACCGAGGCGAAATGTGAAAAATACTTATTATATTTAATTTCGAAATTGCTTAGTCTACGCCTTTTTATCCAAAAACTTGAAAGTTAAAATTTAGAAAACTATTACACATCCTACTGTTCTTTGAGGATGCGAAACGTGAAACTAATAGTGCAAGAACCCAAAAGGAGAAATTGGCAGTTATTTCACTCTATTTTTTATTACTTAATTGAAAAGTATGTATAATTACTAGTCAAAATTGATGAGTCTATCAAGTATAGGTAGGGGAATAAACAATGGCAGCAGTTTCAAAATGTTAAAAATAATTAATTTTTTATTCGGACTCTATATCTTTAAAACTACCAACAACAATAGAAAATCTAATAGAGCAGTTTTAATTAGACTAGTTTTAATTTGAGTGCTAATAGACAAATGTACGTCACATAGTTCTTGAGATATAGATTTCTCAAAATAAATTATCTGACAATTGACTTTTCAGTACATTTTTATGAAATGTTGCTTTTTAAAAGGCTATATCTCGAGAACTATTGGACATAAATAGCTCTATTAGGGCTAATATTTAAGAAAATTTATTCTTCTTTAAATAATGTTCTTTTAGATTTTCTAGTGTTGGTAATTTTTAAGATAGAGAGAGATCAGAATGAAAAATTAATGTTTTTTTTTAAAGTTTTGAAACAGTCACCATTTTTTATTCCCCCTATCTATACATGGCAGACTCATCAGTTTTGACTACTAATTATACATAATTTTCATTAAAGTAATAAAAAATTGGGATAGAATAACTGCATTATTTTCTTCCCGGCTCTAGTACGAGGGAAAACAGCGCTTTAAGGTCTTTAAAATTAAAGTATTGCATAAAATATTCAGGCCGAAAAATGATGAGTCAACTGGAGAATTTAGAAGGCTACACAACGCTGAATTGAGGGAACTGTCCTCAGTAAATATAATTTAGGTTTCAGCATTGAGGCGAATAAGTTTGTAGAGCTTAGTAACGAATGGATCCCTGAACGGCCGAGAGATAGACAAAGCGTAGGTGGAAGGATTCTGTATTATTGTTTGAGGATAAGGTTTACATCAAGGCATATTTAGAAGACTTGAGTCTGAATGGGTATCATTAGGTAGACGTGTGTAACTAGCGATTGGTGGTATCAGCATTGAACCTTAGGGTTAAAATTATTATTATGAGTATATTCGTTATATCTGAGATTAAATCTCATAGGTATAATATACTAATACATTTCCGCAACTTTAGAAACAGGAGAGTAATATAAACAGATGTCTTCCTCCAAATAAAGTATATTTGGTCTTTTTTTTTAGGAATATTACTCTTCTATAGTTGGTCTAGGACTTAATTATCTATACGATTGGATAAAAGCAAACATGATTAATTAAAAGTCTATAATAAACATAAATTAGTAAAAAAATGGACTCATCTATTGCTAATACATGTTAACACAAATATTGAGTTGTAGATAAAAAATATAATACAAATAGTCCTCCATTATTTTTCTGGGAACCAAAATAAAAAAATAATCTTATGAAAATTAACAATAGCAATGCAATTATGAGCTCTTTAACTCTTCTATGGGTTTAATGCTTTCTTTTTAACTTACTAACTAAGATCTAATTACCTAAAACAAATTCTCCTCCAAAACTTTATTTTCATTCTAAATCTTATCAATTTTAAGAAATTGATAACAATACTCCGGAAAATATAAATCAATTGAGCACTACAATCTTTCTGTTTAGATGAATTGTTTTTGAAAACTCAATGATCTATTTGCAAATTTATTGATGAGAAAGATGAAGATGGCCAATTGAAATAATTACCACAATTAAATGTATTATTTTATATTTTAAAACCTCATTCCAATAATTTTTTAATTAAAGTCATTCATTGAAAGATAGAACTGTATTAAAACATATATAACCAGTTAATCTGGTGCTAGATTATAATAGTATGATATAGATTTGTGGAAAATCTACCCATTGAAAGTAATCCAAAAAGCTTTTGATAGGAGAAGATCTCGAGGCCATCTTCTTTTCAGACACCTACGAGGATTATCAGGTAATGAAGGCGAAGTCAGGCTAGAGATAAGTGGGTTTAGGTGGTTGGGAAGTTTATCACGGAAGGATTGGTATCTGGTTCTTGCCATATCAGCAAATCAAGTCCTCTATTAGAACATCAATATATGGGACATTGATGTTCTAATAGAGGACTTGATTTGTGACAAAGTAAGAGGCATTAAGGATTTTACGAACTAATTTTGATTGTATGGATTGGATACGAGAGGAATTCGATAGTTCAATGAGGCCCTAAATCTCAACTCCGTAAGTCCAGCAAGATTAAAAAGCTAAGCATGGTAATCAGTAATCATCAAAGTCGTCAAAACTATTATGATTGCCAAATGGATAAGTTTGAAACTTGTCACAGCAAACATTGTCAATTTAAAACGTAAAATCCCAGTCAAGTTAAATTGGGTCATCCAATTACCACAAAATCTCCAACGCTCTGCTAGTCACAATTTAAAACCACAATAAAACACCATTAAAATCATATTACCACTGAACAAAATACTAGATAATTACAGTTAGGAATATTAAATAATCAAGGTTCTAATTATTCAGATTCTATAATCAGAAGAGTAAATGAGTAATTTCAGCCAAATAACTTCAGAGTGATTAATAATTTATATAGGCAACGCTCTTCAGATAATTTTACATTGCCTTAAGAAAGATGAAAAATCAATTAATACTCTTTTAATGATCTTTTATATTCACATATAGGTAAAAAAAAAATAGGTATAATATATAGGTATAAGGTATAATATAATATAGGTAAAAAAAGATAACTTTACTTACAAAATTCATTTCTTGGTGATTTGTTAGTAATATTACAATGACTTACAAATATCTAGTAAATAGACACCAACACAATAAGTCAATTTCACAAGGTTTACAGTTGGGTAATTGTTCTTCCGGACCAGCGATATGTATTCTTAGAAATACATAAACATTTATGATAATAAATTGTTCAATACAATGTTCCTTTCTGAAATTTTAATTAATATTATCATTATCATAACTGAACGTCATGGTTATGAATAACTGAATAAATTTATGATTGATAGGTAAGATAACTAAATAAAATAAGAGAAAAAAGAAATAAAAATTTTATTCTGGCGATTTTTTTTTCAGTCACTACGTTTTGAGTGAGCGAGAGTCAAAATTGTGAGAAGGACAGGTCCCAATCAAATAGCCTTAAGAAATGATTAATGATTTTTATTTATACGAATATTGCAATGTTTTTTAATTTATCTATAGTTATTATTAATAAATATATATAATTTTTTTAGCTATAGGAAAAATTAACAATATGTTGAGATATATATTCACTGCCCTGAAATAAAATGAGCAAGAAATCAGGGCTTCTCATTAACATCCCAGTCCACTAAGTCTAAGCCTGGCCTAAACGATGCTATGGACTAAAAAATTTTAAAGAAAAATATAAAGAGTTCACTTTTTGCTTACTTTAGCATAAGTCAATTTTGCTAAAAAAGATTTTTATGCTAGGAGGAAAAAAAAAGATTATTTTTTACAGATTTTTTGCAGTTCATTTATTATTTCCAATTGCAATTTTATGTCACAAATGTGCAATTCGTAATTCACCGAGATCTATTTGTGGTCTCTACTTGACTGGACTTCACGTCGTTTTCCAATATTAGGAGCTATTTAATTATTGCTCAATGTAACTTTCTTAAGTCTCATCTTTCCGTTTTAAAAATATATTTCAAAACTGATATAAGACCGTCGCTCCTTGGGGGTTTTAGTGGGGTGGGTCCGACCGGGAAGGATTGCCTTTTTTGTGTTACGATTTTTTGTGAGATTGTGACATGTCGTATATCAACCGTACTTCCTATATGTTTCTGGTTAAAAGGTGAGATAAGTACCACGGAGGACAGGAGAGGTGGGTTTCACGCCATTTTCCAATTTCAGGCACATTTTAAATATTCCTCGATTTAACAATCTTAAGTCACCTTTTCCTTTTTTAAGCAACTACAAAAAAGTGTAGTTATGTTTCGTGTAATCGTTGAATTAAAACGAATATTTCAGTTGACTAGACCTCCTCTTACAAAATATGTTATTTGTTTTGGCTGGTTTTCAAAGATGATTTAAAATTAATAATCATGCAACTTAAGTACAGTAGAAATATATGAACCTCATAGAATTTTTTTCGGTTGGCTTATTAGTCGCCTCTACCAGCTTCCTCCAACTATCTTGGACAAAGAATTTTGTTACGCAGTCTGCAAACGTCCTTTGAATTCTTTCACCTATCTGAGTTAAGAAAGGGCGGGCCTGTAGGATGTCTTCTTGTTACATGTTCTGCCCAATGTAACATTTTTGATTTCATATAATGCGTCATCGATTGATATAATTTCCTCAATCGCCATTTTTCTCTAAATTCCTAATTTCATGTCTCACTTTGACCTACTCATCACTGAGTATTTTACGTTCAATTGTTCTTCTTTCTTTTTCTCAAATATAACTGTAAGAGCTGATGTTTCATTTCCTTGCATCAGCACGGTACACAAGTCATAAAATCGTATAAAACTTTTTCCAATAATTGTTTCATTTTAATAACCTTCACAAGTTTCAATTTTAACAGAAAATTTTATTATTTTTTTTAATTTATTGATAAATATTACAATCTTCCTCAACGTTGTTGGGCAATAGGTAATAGTGATACTGGATCATATTCAGAGTAAAATAAAACACAATAATAAGAATAAATAAATAAATGAAAAAAGTACATACAAATAAATAAAATCTCTCTTTAAATATACACCAACAGAAGGATAAAGAAAATAAACATAATTAATCTATGTACAAAATAAATAAATTAAATAAATAAGTAAATAAAATAATCACTAGTAGCGTTTACACTCTTATATACAATATTTACACTATCGACCTATGGAGCCCTGAGTATTTTTTCAAATACTCTATCCCCCACGTATGAGAGGTAGAGCAGAGCACTGTGAGATCTCAGAGCATCCCTCTGGCCGCGTCACTGGTTATGCGCCAGTGGAGGCTGAGCAAGTGCACTAAGCCGCAAACACTCAACAGAGTGGAGCATCTGACCACTGCCTGAACTCCAATTATCCATTTTTATTTTACAATAAATCTCTAGGCTACTGCGGTTTCAACCGTCGAGGTGGATTGTAGTGATAGGTGGAACTGAATAAGGATTGAACCAAAGGATTAGAGATCTCACTAAACAAATGATGAGAGAAAACACAACAATTCATTATTTTCGCTATACCTTGTTTAATTGAATGCTTAGCGTAGACAATTGAGAACAACCAGGTTCAATGTCACCACCTAATCTAGTTTCGATAGCCATTTTCATTAAATTTGATTTAGTCTGAATTTTTTTAAGCAAAACTAAAGGTTTTGTTTATTGTGTAACGTTTATATCCATTCTTACATGATATAAATAAATTCCTAAAGGAAATTTTTTAAATAAATAATATTTCGTGTTAGATCTCAGACCCTATTCAATTTGAAAATTTTGGTTTAAAATACGCTAATGGCTTTATTTCATCGATATCGATCACATAAAAAGAAGAATATATGATTATAATGGATTCTAATTATATTATTCTGCTAATTAATCTTCTATTGCAATATTTAAAGAAAATAAAAAATACTGAGACGTCATAGGTGTAACCTGATGAACTAGAAAGGTGTAGACACATTTCTAGAAGTTGGAAAAGGTATTTAATTTAATTAGCTATGGCCTGAAGCGGTGATAGGCAATAATGAATTCTAATTAAAAAGTTAGAGAGTTCTCTCCAAATGAGTTTCCTTCAGCGGGCAACTTGTAGTGTCGAGCTGGTCAGGAATTCCAAACTTCCGCCCTCCCACTTCTTCACCCAACAAGTCTTTTTTTTTTGTACAAGTCTTTCCTTTTGTCTTGGACTGAAGTAGTTTTACTAAAAATCCTAGTTATTTTCGATTAGAACCCATTAAAAATAGTGCACTGATGTATAATTGTTATTAGTTAGTGGTACTTAAATTCGTAATTAAATTTTCATTAAGAATTTCACTTTAGAACTAAGCGTAAATAAACACACATACTCGTTGGTCATAGATTGTCACCTCTGCTAAAAATAACTAGTTTTAAAATTTTTATAATGTACATGAAATAATACATATACAAGGAATTCTATAGTACATGATTTAAAGGTTGTAATGGAGTAAATTGAATGGGAAAATAAAATTAATTAAAAAGAGGAAAGTGAGTCTGGAATTTATTTAATAAATTTATCAAATTAAGGTAAAGGATCAAAAGTGGCCTGAACAGGTAGCTTTGATCAAAAGCAGATAGCAAATTGGTAAAAGCTGAAGGAAATTTTTTTTATATGGAAGAATGTAAGAATAGTTATAGACTTCCCTCTCACATTATGCTTTTCTTCATAATACATGAACACACAACCCCACATTTTTGGATATCTTTTGTTATTATTAATAAAAGTACTATTATCAAACAAAATAATAAAAAATATTCTTTTAGTCTGTGAAAGATATTTAGTGCAAGTGGGCAGTAAATAGTTTTAGGCAGTAATGGAACTTGGTGACGGGCCGTACTCAATTTAGTTGACCGCTCTGACGGTAACTGATCAACAATGTTGTTCCACTCGCGACGGCTGACACTATCAGGATGTCACACGATGCTATCACCGGCCACCACCAGATCTAATGGCACATGAAACAAATAGGGCGCAGTCTCTCACGGAATTATAACTGTCTAGTCCACTGTGTTGTTTTCGAGGCCAATACTTCGAAGAGGTAAAAGATATTGACTGATAGAGCTGATAAAAGAGGAATTAAGTCCTGAATAAAGATAAATTGACTAAATTTATTTTAGGACTACATCTCGACAAACGACTGACATGGAATCCTCATACAAGACTATAAAGACAAGAAACTGCTCGTAAATTCCGACTATTGCAACATTTACTAGACAAACTGTCTAAATTGCCAATCCATTACAAAAGACTGATCTACATGACTATTATAAGGCCTATCTGGACATACGGAGTTGAGCTTTGGGGCTCCACTAAACCATCAAATTCCTCCAGAATCCAATCCTTACAGTCCAAAATCCTTCCTAAAATCCTTAATGCTCCTTACTTTGTCACAAATCAAGTCAACCATCAAGACCACATTATTCCATAAGTTGCCGATTTGGACAGAACCAGATACCGTTCCTTCCATAATAAACTTCTCAACCACCCAAATCCACTTGTTTCTAACCTGGCTTCTCCATCATTACCTAATAATTCTCCTAGGCGTCTGAAAAGAAGATGGCCTCGAGATCTTCTCCTCTAGAAATTTTATTGGGGTTCTATCAGTGGGTATATTCTCCACATGTTTTTATCATGTCACTATGCCACCTACAGCAAATTTACTTGTTGTATATATGTGTATACAGTTCTAAATATCAATAAACAAATTATTAAAAAAAAAAAAAAATATTTGGTGAATAACAGCCTCCTTAATAATAAGGCATCTATCTCTATTGAACAGTGTCTATCCAAGCTGTTAATAGTCCACTGAAATGAAAGCTCATTTTCTAAGATTACGTACAAAGGATAGAAAAAAATCGCTCAATGACTCATTAATTAAGCAGCCAAGTTGGGAATTAATCTCAGATAAACGTACTTCCACCGATTCTTCACGCTCTTATGGTGCTGAGTTTTACAGATACGCTTCTTCTCCTTAAAAACCTCAAACTCATCAGGGATGAAGTTACGTAAAGAATAAATTTTATTTGTAAATAACTCTACGAGTGAATATTCTTTTTTCATAGTGGAAATGAAAGATTTAATTGTTAATTTATTTCAGTCCTATCTTGCCTGCAGAGGTAGTTGAAACCTGTGTTACAACCAACTGCTAAAAAGAAAACAATTTACAATTCTATTTTTGACTTTGGAAACAGCTTTCTTTTCTTCCCTTCTTTAGTTGCCATCCTCATCTGTTCTTTTACAGACCGCTAATGTCCGTGGTAGATCATCTTATCTAGTATACATGTCTTGGAGGGGACTCCAAGACATGTGTAGTAGATTAGTCACAAATATACGATTGAAAGGTACTTCCTTACCGTCTCCATGTCGAATGTGCACCCAATGAGGATCCTCTTCTATTTGCTAGGATCTTCACCAATCCTCTCTCAAACTTTCTCCTATAGATCAGCTAGACTTGTTTTTATCTTGAATCGGAAGTGTTTTCCATGTTAAGACCTATAGCGCTCACGAGAGTGGGTTCTGTATGCCCCAGTTGCTGCAGAAGAGCCATCTACTGGGTGTGTCATTAAAATTATCTACTGCCCAGGCAAGAGATTCCACAGAGGGCCTAATATCTGAAGGTAACAACTATAAATTATAACAAGATATCTTATTTCCCACCCTTAACAGCTAGACTCATCCTTCTTGTCATGGAGTGCGAATGAGGTGCGTCATGTTGAATTTCCTTCTGATCCTTATAACTAGGTAAGGTATAAAAAGGTAGTAGGCTGTATATAAATCTAAGGTATTTTATATATGTATATATAGTTGACCGTAACTTATGAGTTGTCAGAACTATAACGGAAAAAAAAGCAAGGTTCAGGGCAGAGTAACAGTACGCAATTAGACTGAAAATAACACTACTATATTTCTGAAGTTATTGCTCCTTAAAATCCTGTTAGATGTTTATTTACAATGGTAGGGAGTATTAAGGCGGCCCAGTGCCTTATCCTATCATAACTCGTAAAAATTGATATATAAGATGGTCAGGGCTGCGGTCAAAAGTGAAACAAAAATAATTTACAACTATTTATTTTCCGACGTTTCGTCCCACTTTCTAGAGCTTCATCAGGGCTAAAAAGATACAAAATGATACAATGATAAGAATAAAAATAAAAAGATAAGATACAATGATAAGAATAAAAACATGTAACAATGGCAAGCGTAAAAATTTCTTAAGAAAAATACGTAAAATATATAGCTAAAAAAGTACAGAAGATGCACATAAAACAAAAACAATACGGGGAAAGAAAGAAAGACAAAAAAAAAAATATGTATAGTCAAAATCAACGGCATGAAAGAATAATAAAAATAAAAATAAATAATAATAATGATATAAAATGACAATAAATGAGCAAAGAGCAAGTCAAGACAACATACCTGCTCCAAGGAATCGGTTGAACAGAAACTTGTTGAACCCTGATGAAGCCCTGCAAAGTTGGGCGAAACGTCGGAAAATAAATAGTTGTAAAATATTTTTGTTTTACTTTTGACCGCAGCCATGACCATCTTCTTACATATCTAAGGTATTTTAGCTTTAGGTTATTGTTGCGAAATGTAAAAATAATCAATTTTCCTTGGAAAACACAAGAACAGAAGAGACCAGTTTGTTCCCTATACCGTTTGAGCTTTCAGTAGTAGCATAGAGTGAATACACAAGATATTTAATTTCTTCAATTTGGTTCAAGAACAATTACTACGAACTAATAGTAAGTCTAATTAAAGAAATGTCATAGTTCCTGTTTAACGTTAATGAATATTCGCTTATCGGCAAAGGATTGATGCACTGTTTGACACCGCCTGATGTGCCCTGTGCATTCAATTCCATCAATTAGACCCGTCCTATGTTCTGGTATTCATCATCCAGTTCATAGCCTACTGACGGTGACAAACAAGGGAAACACAATATAGCCACCCGTTGGGCAGAACCACCACAGAGATTCGAGATACAATAAAACCCAATTAATCGATTGTCGTAGCTCTATCGAGTTAATTTAGCCGTTAGATGACTGAGCTGGTCGATAGCGCACACTAGGCAAACATGTCATGTATGAGAACATAATGTATTTCCAAGCGATTTTTTTTTCCGACAGTATAATTAAGTAGTTGATGAATTATTAGCATTTATATTTTAGAAACAAGCAAGTAATACAATAGACTCTTTTTTTTCGTCATTTGTGGACCAGGTTCTAATATTTATTTGTGCAAGACAAGAGGAATTTTTAAGTATTTTTGATAACATGTAGAGAGAGCTTTTCGAAATCTGGGTTATTTTCAACCTTTACCAAAGTAATCAAACATTACAAATTACAAAAAATAAATAAATTTACAAATTAAGAAATATAATTATGATTTATGAGGATGGAAAGGGGTAAATGTGCGAGTGATTCGAAAAAATGGTTCCAGTTTTATCTGAAGCCATGAAATTAATATATGGGGTGATCTAAAATTCTGATAACTACAATCATGAACAAGGTTAGGAAATTGGAGCACCTTACAGTAACCTAACTTGACTTGTTTGTATGAACTTTATTTTACTCAACTTAGGAGTGGAAACCACTTACATGTTGCATTGCCAAGCATGTACGCATCAGAACAACTAGAATTTTCCACTTTTTTTTTTATTCCCCCCTTCCTGGTCATTTATAACATACTGGAGGGATTACCTATAGGTTATCACCCTATTTCTACGATATTAGGGGCAAGTTTTCATTAAGTGGGACTGCCATGAAATTTTTTTATTTTATTTATTTGTTGATATTTACAACTGTATAAAAAAA
>NW_027107578.1:1669155-1672967 GCF_000696795.3 Halyomorpha halys | reverse complement strand
TGGGATTATATGATTGGAATCTAGGATGGGGTATAGGCGTTTCAAAATAAGTTTTTCGAGGATTTTTCCCATGATCGGTAATAGAGAGATGGGACGGTGCCATGAAATAAAAGTCAAATCCACAGTCGGATTCGGAACAGCGTCGCAACAGTTCTGAGGTTGTTACAGGTGAACTCAACTTCCTGAGCTACAGACGGCCCAAAATGTTTCACTTTCACTTCATAGCAGAAGCAGTCAATTATTATTAGGGCATCATTCGTTAACAATTTAATTTTTTTTTTACATTGGTACAGAAATGTCCCTTAACTTAGGAAGGAGCATTAGTGTACCCATAGACATATATTATCGATTGCGATTAAATTGTCACTGATTAATTCAGAAATGTATTAAATACTAGTTTAAAGTAAAAAAAAAATATGCAATTAAAAAAGAAATGTTCCCATACTAAGGGATAGTATAAATAAAATTACTGTATTGCAGATGAGGTTTGAAAATCAACAATTGTATTTTGGAACGAAATCACCTTAATTTAAGATTAATAAGAAAATAAATAAATTAAATGACCATAACAATATAATTCAATTTAATTACTAAATTAATCAAAATATTTTACTTAGTTATTTGTTCATCGCATCGTTATTAATCACTTACAGAACAAAAATAAAATTAAACACAAAAATTAAGAAAAATAAAGTAAATATGGTGATAAAAACAAAAGAAGGCAAAGGTAATTCTATAAAGAAAAATGAAAGTAGGTATTAAATTAAAAAAAAATATTTTACTTTGTCTCAGAAGTCAGATTAGGTTTGTAATCAAATTTTGATTCTTTTGGAGTAAATCAATAAAGCAGCTTGATGAAAGAGTAACAGTCAGTAAGAATCATTCAATTCAGATATCACCAAATATTTTTTGTCAATTATCGGGTTAACAACATTGGAGAAAACATAGTTAAAATTAATAGTATATTTTAACCATGTTTTTTCTTGTATGCGTAATCTTATAATATAATAGAGAAATAATCCTTTGTTATCTTTGGTCCAAGCTGGAAACGAGTGAGGTAACCTTGGTCCAACCTTGATCCAAGTATAGCAAATTATGACCCAAAGACTGGGTTAGAACCGCTTCTTACTTTATGGACAAGAAGATAACTTGGACAGGCAAAACGACTTCGCCATTCTTAAGTTTTTTTAAGTTTTCTCTCTCCTGAAATTCAAAGTAGTTTTCCACGTTAACCATCAATTTTATTTAAGGTAACTTTCTTTAAAATAAGGAGGTTTATTTTTAATGGCTCAAGCCCACCATTGAGGACCTTTACAGCCCCAGAGTGAGAATGTAATAATTCATTTCTTTGAGCAGCTGCGAAATAAATATTAACTGGTTCAAGTCGGAATCGAACCCACGACTTTCTAAACTAAGCAATCTGGTAACTTTGACCGAACATATTGAGCTATCTATTTTATAGCACGGTTTTAAATGCTAGTCAGGAAAACCACTACGTATAAACAATTTTTCGTTTAAATCATAATCATAATTTCTATAATAACATTTAATAAATGATATCCATAGACTAGTTCCACAGATATATTAGGTTGTATGGTAATTTGTAAAATCAGATTTAAAACAGACACAACAGTTGGGAGTGCTGTCAGGTTGGCCGACAAACCCGGAGATATTCCACAGTTCTCCAGTTCTCCAGTTAGTTTGCTGCCGAAACTTTATTATTACCCCGTCTCCAGCATGTTTAGAATTAATTTAACTTAGCAACCATTTGTTTACTAAACGCTAGAATATTTTAAATATTTGCATGTGATGGTTCGAAATAGGGAGCCGTTTAAAATTTATATTGAAATTGTTGGGATAGAATTATCTAATTCATCAGTTGTATTAAGTTAACGATATTTGACAAATGATGATGTTACTTTGCTCCATTTCTGGACTTTTACCAAAGTAAAAATTAAAGGTACGAAGTGGCATCGGAAACAAATCAATATATTTTCTTTAATTTCATTACCAGTCAACTATCCAGGCTATCTCCATGTTTAATGCAACCATGAAAATTCCATATTGATCTAGTCCTGAAGGCTCATATGATTGTTAATATACAGGCATTACGTAATAAAAAGATATGGTTTTGTCAATTCCAAACAATATTTATCACCAGCTAATTGTTCGCCCCTATTTATTTGTTATTTATATATTATATGTTGTTGTTTTTTTCCAGGCCACAAATACGAAATTTCAATTTTTCTATAATGATTTAAATGTACATAAACACAAAAAAATGGACTAAAAACAGTCAACCTAAAATCATACAAATACATGGCCTATTTAAGATTTTAAAATAAATACCAACATATTTTTTTTCCAATTATTCAAGTCTAAACTTAAAACGACTCGACTGATTTTAGTTTGAGATAACTTTGAACCTACCAAAATCATGGTTGGATAAGAGAGAGGCCATAAGCTCATAAAAGCCAATAGGTGGATATAAAGTTTGTATTGATATTTTTATTTGGTATCTGAGGGGAGGGGCATCCCGCGAGTAGGTCTCGTGGTATTTTTTTCTAACCCCTGGTTAGCAGAGTTGACCCCGCGTACTGACCAACGTCGAAGTGTCAATATTCATTTTTCAGGACCACCGAGAAATAAATATTAACTGTCCCTAGTGGGAATCGAACTCATAACGTTACGAAACTGGCACTCTAGGACCTGAACCCACACAACCGTAACGTTCCTGGATATTAATATTACTTGACACTTATGTTTTGATATAACTCAGTATACCTGAATAAAATAATTTTTATTTAGGAAAATTCTTCCGAACCCATAGCATTGAAATAGACTGAATAGCTCACTGATATTTCTTATGGTCTCGCACCTGTAGGCAAAAATATTAGCAGAACCAATCATTATTTTTTTATTCTCTTATAGAGTATGCTTATTTGTTTTTAATATAATTTTTCGCTACTTGAGATAAATAATTCTTTTAAATATTTTAGTTGTAATTTAATATTGCTTTGCATATTACTATACTAGTAGATATCAGAATATTTGTGGACTATCATTTTACAGGTAGCTAAAAATAAATATAAACTGAATAAATATAATAAAACAAAAAATAATGTTATTTTGTTGACACATATATAAGAGGCTTATGTGACTTTCAATAATTATTTAATTCAGTAGTTCTTACTTAAATTATTTTTATTATAGAAATTATGAGAGCGAATTTGGAGGGGGCAAATTATTAAATTACAAATTACGCAGCTTCAGATTATTAATTTTTATTCTGTATTTTTTTTTATATTAACAGTTTTACATTAAAAAATGTTGACACTACGAAGTCCCAATATTTCTATAAAAGTTTCAAAGTTTCTGTGGACGCTTTTCGCGGAAAAGCTTACAACTCCCGTCACATTATTGCTTACCACGGAAATCAGAATTCTAATAATAGGAGTTTCATATATTTGCTGCAATATATTTAATAACTGACTATTAATATAAAAGTGAATAAAACTAAAAAAATATGTAAATAAAATGAACACGTTAATCGATCGATACTGGTACAGAGGCCTGCTACTACTTAGAATTATTCTTTCTTTACTGGAAGATTATTGATTGACCATGTGTATAGATGAATGGAATATGGTCCGGGTGCGGTCAAAAAAACAAAGGAAAAGTAAAGTATAAAATAATGGGATACAATGTGTGTAAGTGATTAAGAAACAAGATATACCAAATGAGCGGGGATACATAAAAGTGTAAAATATAATAGAAAATTAATAATAAAGTAATTAATATAAGTACACTTA
>NW_027107578.1:1668124-1668825 GCF_000696795.3 Halyomorpha halys | reverse complement strand
TTTGACTGCCATCAAAACAGGTATGCATTCTGTCTCATCATTTGATTTGTATTTCTTTTCTTTTTTCATCTCTTTATTTATACTTTCTTTGATATTTCTTCTCTTATCTATCTGTTACTTTTACCCTTTTCATTTAATATTTACAACCTTTAATTTTTCTTATTATATCTTACTGTTCATTTTATACCCCTGTTATTTTACACTTATGTTTTTTCTTTTTTTTCCTTTTTGTTACTATAGTGTTTGTATCCTTTTTAGCCCTGACGAAGCCCTACAACGTGGGGCGAAACGTTGGCTCAATAAAATAGTATAATTTTCTACTATTTGAGTTTTTTTTTTACCGCACCCGGACCATATTCCATTCAGATATTCTTTCTTTGGTTCTTATAAGGTTTGTTTTTATTTAGAGTGGACTCAGGGATCCTCAGGTCGATTGTATAAATATTGTATATCACAGTGTAAATGTGACTAGAGATTATATTATTATTTTATTTTTTCATACACATAGTTTGATTATGTTCATTTTCTTTATCCTTCTTTTTTTATATATTTTAAGTGAGATTTATTTATTTTTATTCTTATTTTAGTGTGTTTGTATATATTGTATATATATGTGATCATTCATCACTATTACCAATTTATGCAATTGCGTGGCAGATTGTAATATAAAAAATAAATAACTATCGAAAAGTATAAATATA
>NW_027107578.1:1649900-1666379 GCF_000696795.3 Halyomorpha halys | reverse complement strand
AAATTTAATAATATAGTTATAAGGCTATTTTTTGTAAGATATCCCCTCTTCTACATTTTATCTACTTTCCATTTCAATGCTACCCCTTTTTAGTATAGTTGTTTTCTACGTGGCATTAGCATGAGAAGTGATACATAACTTAATAAATATTGTTCAATTATTTATAAGTATAATACTTAATAAATATTTCTTAACTTTCAATAGAAATCCGTTAAGTTTGATCCTAATTTGTAATATCAGCTAATTACTGGCAATGTTGATGTAAGATAAGCTTCTATACAACTGTAATCTATAACATATTACTGTATTGTTGGAACAAGGGTTAATATGATATAATTACAGATATTGAACAATAAGAAGAGAATGGAAGGGAACAGAGGCAATATAGAACTGGCTACAATAAGTGCCACTCCACGGGGCCTTAGACCAGCGATAGGGCACACGTTCTCCCTTCTTTTGTTCCCTCTTCCCTACCCCTTCCTCGGTGTGTGTTTCATCTCCGGTCCCCCTTTAAAATACAATCCGCCCGGGCTTGGTCTACGATAATGCAAATTAATGTTTGTAATATGAATTCCTTAACTTATTATTTTAAATAAAATAACATGTCACTCACCCGTAACAAATAGAATAAGCTATCCAGTAAACTGAGAGCAACAGTCAAGATAGCACTGCCGTGGTAGTTAACACTACATGTTATGGCAGTAAAGCAATTGTCACACTAAAAGTCATATGTAATAGGCTTTCACTATCAGCTGTCGTACTTTATCAAATTTTATGTAACTGTAGTGTTAATTTCGATTGCATTACATTGCATTCATACATTATTTCTGTACTTGAAATTGATTCTATTCTAAGAGTTATAGAATGTTTTTTTGTTTTATTTTAATATTTATTTATTGCTATTTACAACTGTACATTATAATACATTTAGTCAATCTGATCTAAGTTAAATTGGAGTGTTACAGGTGTGTAGAGAAACTACCCATTGGTAGCACTCTAATGACATTTTACATTAGCTGGTCTCGTGGCCATCTTCTTTTCAGGCGTCTCGGAGGATTGTCTGGAATGGAAGAGGATGCAAGATTAGAAACTAGGGGGTTTGAGTGGTTAGAGAGTTTATAATAGAAGGAGTGATATCTGGTTCGGGCTAGATCGGTTACATAGGGAACATTAAGGTCTTTATGTATGATTTTATTTGTGACAAAGTAAGGAGTATTGAGGATTTTACGAAGCATTTTGGATTGTAAGGATTGAATACGAGAGGAATTCGAAGGTTTAGTGGAGCCCCAAAGCCTAAATCCATATGTCCAGATTGGCCTTATTACAGTCATGTAGATCAGTCTTTTGTAATGAATTGGAAGTTTAGACCGTATGTCTAGTAAGTGCTGTAATAGTCGAAATCGAGGTGCAGTTTCCTGTCTTTTCAGTCTGGTGTGAGGATTCCATGTTAATTGCTTGTCCAAATGTAGTCCAAGGTAGCGGATCTGTTCGACAGGGTAAGAGTAACATCGTTAAATGAAACTGTAGGGCAGTCAGTAGGTTTACGACGGAGGGTAAAGGTGATTTGATGGGATTTGTTTGAATTTATCTTAATCCTCCAATTACGACACCAATCTTCGAGCGCTGTGATATGGGATTGGAGATTTTGGGATACAATTAATGGGTTATTATTAACAGCGAGCACACATGTGTCATCGGCATACGTGTTAGGATTGGTTGGAATGTCAGCTGTGTAGACGGTGTAGAGGATGGGACCAAGGATACTTCCTTGAGGAACACCAGCGGACTGAGAATAGAGGGATGGATATTATAGAATGTTAAATTGTAAAACTCAAAAAGAAATCCTCTACCACTATGTAGTGTATGGATTATCCCATGAAGAGTCAGGAGTGCAGTAGTTTGTATGGAACTGTCTCTTGGACAACGGTTGTGCAAGGTCACAAATTATTCAATTTATTCAAGATCACACAGGTTTTCTCCTTATATGCACTTTATAGAGACTGGGTATACAGATTAAAATCGAAAATATACAGATTTTGATGATTCAGTTCGACTTAATTTTGTTTTTGGTTGTTAGTTGTTGGGCATGGTTTTGGAAATACGTTTTTTCTCCTGTTTGTTTCGTAAAACCATTTTCTACTCATAAGGAGGTTTTTCGTTTCCAACTTATCTGAGCACAACTGCAAAAGCACCAACATTCGCCCTCGGCTTTGATTCAACTAGTAAAACCCCAGAATATTTACCTTCTTCTACGTGTGCATATTTTTTTTTTTTAATTATTTATTTATTGTAATCTGCATATCTGTTTTGGGTCAAATCTGCAACGAAGGGATGTTAAGGTCTTTATGAATGAGTACGTGTGCATATAAATGGAACTTTTTTTTTTGTTAAGAATAGTTCTATATTTAGAGCTCGTGTATTTATTTTATTCAACACTTCTTTTCATGTACTACAAGAACATTGTAATTTACTAATTGGAATATTGAAAAGTCTAAATTAATGTTAAGCCATTTGATGATTATTTTATTTTATTCCACCTTTTTTTTTTTATACGTATGTATGTATTTATAGTGTATTGAATTAAAGTATTTTTTTTAAACTATCAATAAATTGTCCGAAAAGAGAATATTGATTAATTAGAAAAATTCTCTTCTTAGAATTATCTTAAGTTTAATTCATTTTCAAGAGAGCAAGGTTCCACTATGGAGGAATTTGTTAATCTATGAACTCCCTACCCTCTATTTAGACTAACCAAGAGGGTATATTAAGATAATTAGAATGGTTAACTACAGCGAAAGGACATTTTAATTAATTATGAACAATAATTAATTTTATTAATTAAATATTAGGGCAAGAGAACATAATATATCTTCAGTTCACGTAATATGACCTCTCTCAGAATGGCTTTTAATAGAATATTAGCCCAAGCCGGTATTATTTTCATAATATATGTATAAAACAAATGCCTCGTTTACACAGAACATTCTGTAAGCACTTGTACAATTCTATAATGATTACTGAATGAAATAATTCCATGGCAGAGTGAATTTGAGCACTTGATAGAATTTTCCAGTGCGGTGATTCGTATTGAGTTTTATTCATTGCAGTTGTCGACCTAGGGCCTGGCTCACTCGTACCTTCCAATCCTAAAACAATGCTTCCCATTCAGGCCTTCCCCTCAGATCTCTTTTGTTCCGTTCTATAATAATGATCCACTTTGTGTAGCAGAGGGAACAGACTAATAATGGAGCAATGTGGAAGGGGAAATAGTTTTATTACTTTACCCAACTCAACACAAGATGGATTTCAAAACTGGTGGATCCATTATAACAAAAATACTTTGCAAACCCGAAGGTTCGAAACTTAATCCATAGTCAGCAAGATCAGCTTTATTACAACGTCAGCCTCCTACGTTCTGGCTTTTTTTTTTTTTTTCTCATTTACCCCCAACCAGATAATTTCTAACAAATGAATAGGTTAAACAGAGTGTGAGGGCCACCACGAAATAAAAGTTAACCCGCCCAGACTGGAATTGAATTAGCGCTGTTGCAGTCATGATGATAAATTGACGTGTTAAGTACAACAGACCCATACGTCTCTCTAGTTAACGTTTTTAGAATTTCGTTCATAATAATCCCTACAGCTGTGCACGCTCACTTTTATTTTTTTAATGATACCACCGAATTATATGCATGGAACCAGTTAATGCGTTCCATCATTGTAGGGTACTCTAAATTCTCTAGTATACTCATCTTACTAACTGTATCTTAGCAATGAAATAAATCGTAGCTTATACAGTGATATAGTCAGACGTTTTGAACTCTATATTTGTTTGTTTAAAAGGACAAACGACTGACTGCTCTTGGTCATTATTTCCCACATAACTACAAATAATATTTGACAGCTACTTAAAAAAAAAAATTGTAGTAAATAGACAGAACTATCAAATTAAAGAGGTAAGAAATGAGGTATTTCTTAATTTAGAAAAGTAGAAATGTCTAATAAAAAAGGCATATTCATTTCAATGGAAATAATCCAAGGATTTTTAATGATTATGCATATGCATTCCTTATTGTCACCCAAGACCCAACATGAGTTATTGTAGGCATGAGTTATCAATATACCTTGGTAGCTTATGTTGGCCTCGTCTTCTTTCCATCATTTCTTTTATACCAAGGAGATTTATCAAAGATTTGAATAAACTGAGAAACAGTAATATCCTCTTTACATAACTTACTTTACATACTATATACACATACTATATACTATATTACATACTATATACTTACTACATACCTTACCTAACTTACATAACATAATATAGTCTTTAAATTTGAACAGAATTATTTTTAATATGTTTAATAATGTATTAAATTTCTTGAACTAGAAGAATTTCTGGAAAAAAAAATATGTATGCTAGCTATATGTGTGTGCATGTGTATGTGTATTTGTGTGTTTGATAGTTTATATTATTTATTTAGACATACTTATATCCTTATTTTAATCGTATTCTTATATCATTTTATTACATTGTATTATTTTGCTCATTAATTTGATTGCTCCTTTTTTTCTTTTGTATTCATTGTATTAGATATCATGTCAGATATTTTATGTATTATTATTTTTGTTTTTTTTTAATATTATAATTACTATATATATTTTATTCTTTATTGTATTTTTCTATCAAGTTTATTTCAAACTTATTACGAATTCATTTACTCATAATTATAAATTTCTTAATTATAAATTCGTTTCAATATTATTCTCTTCATGGGTTCTTTCAATTAATTTATTTTCAGTTTAGTATTTTTTATTTGATTGTATTTTGTTAATTGAAATGTTATTATTATAGATAAAAATTATTTCATATTGTACTGATCTAGCTAATTAATCGTAGCAGCCTCCACGGCGCCCTAATATTCAAAATAGTAACTAACTCATTTCATTTCTGTTTCTTATTTTAGCATCGACCATAGCATTTTAGCATAGATGTCATCTGGTCGGACAATATTGGAATTTTCAGAATAAGTAAATAAATAATATAATAGGGCTTTGAAGGCGCTTAGAGATCCAGAGCAAACTATTATTGATTGTTCAGTTAATGGCCGAAATAGTTCACTACATTTAAAATCTAAAAGATGTGAAAACACCACAAACATGTAGCTCAGTGTTTCGGCTAACTAATTGAAGTCTTCGGGCCACTAAGCCGAAAATTGAACACTGTGGTCCTCAGCTTGCTTCCGACTTGGGAAAAGGTAGTTACCCTAGGAAAATATTAGCTAGCTTAAAACTACATTTTAAGCAAATTTTATGGTCGATTTACCTGTTAAAACCTTTCAGCTAACATCCGAACATCATGAAACATAATAGTAAAATATTTTTTTCTAGAAAACCTCACAGATACCGTCCACCGGTACCACACACGGTTGGGTACCACATTTACTTCAGAACACCTTTACCATTGAAAACCCCACATGACGTTAATTCGCTGGTTTTATTTTCAATACGGTGATTCGTATTGATTATTGTTCATTGCAGTCGTAGACCTGCAATCGGCTCATTAATACTTTCCAATCCTAAAACAATGCTTCTCATTCATGCCTTGAATGAATAGCCTTCTTGTTTCTAATTTATTCTTACAGATATTTTACTACTAAGTCGAGTATAATAAATAAAATAATATTTTTACAGCTAGTCAGTTATTTTTGGTTGGTTTTAGAATACCCGTTACTTCAAAATAGATTACGCTTATCAATAGTCTTTATAAAAATAAATTTTATTTATTCTTAAGGTACATTTGTAAATTCGTATTGCCAGAAATAATTACAAATCAAGAGAGGAACAAAAAAAAGTACAACCTAAAAAATAGCTAGAATAGATTATAGATTAGAATATGTCTCACACTATGCCATATTTATTCCAAAGTTATTATGTAATTACTTCTGACTTTATAAATACTTTTCGTTAAAAACATAGAATTTTTAATAAATGTTGATCTCACAAACAAGCAGCAATAAAATAATCAGACAAATGAATTGACCCTTTGGGATAGTAGCAAGATTTTTATTTTTTACAACAAACCTTTCCAGAAATTTTCTTTTATGGCTCCAAATGTAGAAGCTCCGTGAGTAAAATTAGGTATATTTCACGTCAAGCGCTTTATAATACACTAACAATTCAATCAACTATCAATTCTTAATTCTTGGAGTTCTCCCTTTATCAACACTCTCCTCTAGTTCTAATCTATCCTCACATTTCTCATCTGTGTTTATAACAAAGACTATTTCAATGATAAATAACAACATAATCAGGACAGCGGTTATAGAGTAATAAAATAGAGCTGTCAGAGAATATTATAGGATAGATTGTAGAACAAATAGATAGTATGACATAGCTTCAGTATCTTCTATCTTTAAGTAAAAAAGTATATCTTACATCACTCTGCGGTCAACAAAAATATCCTACAATAAAGTATATCCTACAACTCAACAAAAATTTTTTTTTTAGTTTTCTTTATAGTTCCTGAGTGGATTAATGGAATTGTCTCGCAAGGTTGGTGAAAATAATTCCAAAATTTTTTAGAGCATCTATTTCGGATATCTTCGATTTTATATAATTCCATTTTTAATTAACATAACTATTCTATATTGTTACTTATTCCAGTTTATTTCATTTCGCTGTTATGCCTAATTAACAACAAATGAGACACCAGCAATTGCCGGTTTAATTAATTTGAATTAAAGAATGACCCCGTAGTAAATTATAATTAATTATATATAAAAACGAACCAGCTGTATTTGTTTTTCACTTTTATTCATATTCTTTGGAATATTCGTTTGAATAAAAACTTTTACAATGGTTTTTTGCTTGTAAAAGGAAACATTATTGATGATGATGTACACATTCTGTTTCCATGGGAAAACACTTTTAAAAAGACCAAGGCTTTTTGTGTGGTTGTTTCCAAAAACAATTGTTTTATAATTTTTGGAACCGGAGTTTTACCGTTTACACAGTGTGCTTCGCCTTTGTTTAGAGTTTTCAATTTCAAGCCTCCTATATATCTTTCATTTATTTATTTATTTTTTCTGGAAATCATTTTTTGTATTTTAAATGTTGATTCGATACCAATTTTGAATTAAATCAATGGTTTAGATTTTGTTTTAGTAAACTGTTATGTTTTTTGTATTTCTATCATACTTTTTAAAATGAAAATTTAAGAACTTTGCAGCAATAATTAACCTTAAAACTACATTTCTTGAAACTGAAACAATTTCTACCACATTCACATACAAAAGAAAAGAAAAATGAATTAATTATAAAAATAAATAATACAAATACATAATATTAATTAAAATAAAGTAGATAATTAAAAAAAAAGGAAGAAATACATTTAAAGTAAAAAAAAAAAAATTCATAACAGAAATAATGATAATACATAAGAAACAAAAAATAGATACCAAAAAAATACATACAAATATAAATACATAAAATGAATACACAAAATAAAATGAATACATAAAATAAAATGAATACATCACAATAAAATAAATTCATGACATAAGAACGTACGTTACCATAACAATCCCTAAAGGTTCTTGGTTAAGGATACTGTTTCTAAAAAGATCTGTAGGTCATTTCTTTTTCCTGTACTGCCGACTTTTTTGATATACGAGGGCGAAGGAAGAAACAAATATTTTATATTTATCCAAACCTATTTTGCTAGGGTCAAGTTTGGGACTACCATGAAATAAAAGTAAAACCACCCAAGCCTGAACCGAAATATGGCTGCATAACGAGTTCGCCAACATGATATCTCAATTACCAATGATACAACAGCCTTTGAGGTTTAATATTCAAGAGAAGAAAAAAAAATATGCTGAACCCCTATGTTTCGCTAATGTTAAGAATAACCACTTCGTTGGGGTTGGGTGTGCCCCAAACCCACAGTGTAGACCCACGGCTTATTTAGCACAGTAAGTTTTGCCACAAATGGTATTCGAATCCGGACCCATGAAACCAAGCGCCTTACTGAGTTGTCCGACTTTTTTTTTTTCTACTGCCTGCTGTACCGCGTTCAAGTGGCACAATCCTTCTTACTTTATTGGTTCTAATTGAACTTCTTACCCCCTTTACTCTACCATATTCAACTACGTCGTTTCTACCAATTAATTATTTAGCTACAAATCATTTTTCCATCTACACAATAATCACGAATTTATGTTCTATATTTTGTTATCATTTAATTTAGGCTTATTTTACATTTCCTTACATCAAAACCTCAACATTTTAATATTTATTTTTTACTTTAAAAGTAATAATCACGTATACTACATATTCCTTACGTTTTGCTACAGCATTCCAGTGTTTTGAAAAGCGATCACTTCCTAGCATCAAGAGGAATCAAACATTTATAATTTTTTAATTAAATTTTTAGTGATTAAGAATTTTTTGAATACTTATCATAATAAAACATTATGGAGTTAAGGCAAATATGATCAATCCGTCGGGCGGATGATGATATAAAACTATATATACTGTTTTAAAGATTTCTCTCAAATTTCATAAAGTAAAAATACACAATTTAACTATGAAAATGATTAAAAAAATACTAAATCTTCTTCATATTTTACTATCACAACGATAGTGAACAACTATCGCGACAGTTTGGCAGTCAACCTGGATAGCGAAGGGGGTTAACCGGGATTTGCATTCCAAGATTAGCCCGGACCTGAAGCAATCGACTCCAAGGATTAGCCCCGGGGAAGGACAAAGGCCGGAACGTTAATTATTCCATCTCCCGAAGCAGCTGTTCCCTGCCTCCTCTAAATTGCATTACAAACAACCTCTCTCGTCAATCTGTTCTCCAACTATCTGTCACTAAGTCATTGTCAGTCTAACAGCAATTTGTCCACTAGCTGTCCGAACTACTAGAGTACGCAGGGAAGAACAGTGGAGAAGACCTTTCGGTACTGTTTGGTGTTGAGATCTTATGAGAGCATTATGCCAACTAATCTATTAACAAAGCTTGTATAAGATCACGATTAAAATCTAATAAAAATTGATTTATTTAATTATTCCACATCTGGGTCCTATGTCAAAACAACGGTAGGGGCGATGTGCGACATCTTGAACCCTTTGCTGCGCAGAAGTGGCTATGGTTAAAGGGTTAGGCCATTCGCGAATTAACGAATTGCACATATTGAGCACATTTAAGAAATAAATCTAATCCGATGCAACGCATCATTCTCGTTACAAACTGAATTAAACTCAGGGTCATCCTAGGTCAATTCAAAATACTTTTAAACCTTACTATTTCAGATTTTTTTTCATTTGGCGCTGTTGTACTATTACTGTAGACTGGGAAAAATATAAAATTTTACTGAGATATCTCATCTCATTATTCAATTAAACAATTAAAAAAAAGAAAAGTTTTGGAATTTCTTTAGAACTTTCACTAACTCAGCTAGGGATATGGAATAGATGGCATTTTACAGTATGTTCAATGACGTTTCATCTGATATATAACACTGTATAGGTTAGGATAAGATGAAATTTCTCAAAACCTAAGTTAAAACTTTTATTGAAATAAAAAAAAAAAAATACATATTCTAAAATTTATTTCTTGAACAGGTAGAATTGTAAATAACAGAGCAAACTATAAATGTCAGATTAAAATTTATTCATTTAAAATAAAAATACTAAAGCTTTACTAATGACTGTTAAAAATAAATTAAAGACTATAAAAAAAAAAAACTAAACCAAGGACCAAATCAATTCGTTATGATCGCAGGCAGGAAGTCGCAATAGCTAGATTGAGAGTAGGATATACAAATCTGACTCGCTCATATCTGATCGACAAGCAGCCACTGCCATAGTGTCAATATTGCCAAATCTTTAAAGAATGCCATTTCTTTATCACGGATTGGGAGTGTAACCAGATATATCAATCAGTACCCCTAAATGAAGATCAGAAAAAAATAAAAACGGTATTAATCTTTTTAAGAGTAATCTAATAAAAATATTTGAACCCTAAAATTAAGGTCATCAACAATCTTAAATTTAAAGAATTCTGAATTCTGGGGTTGGAAAAAAATTAATACATAAAAATCTTTTAAAAAATATGAAATATTTTACGGATGAATCCGAATATCCAGGAAAATAAAATGGGAAACATGGGCGTTGATGACTACTAGGTTTTACGCCTTAAAACTCTTTCTAATTATTAGAGAACATCCCGGACATGAATAATGATTTAATTAACACGTGAGGAGATTTTGACACATACTATTTGCAAGTTTATTATTTCATTCAAATGTTTTTAACCAGGCGAGAAATGGAAAAGAAAACATAAGTGGCCGTTTTGACATATCTTCAGAAACATAGACACTGACGAAGAAGCGTTTTTCAAGGATACAAACGTGAGAAATGAGATTCCTCCGAAAGATTGAGGGGAAAACAAGGAGAGACAGAGTACGCAACACCATCATCAGGTCGAACCTCAATATTAAGCCGGCCAACGATGTGATTGAAGAGAATCGACTGAGGACACCTTCTGCGAATGGAACCAAGGAGCATAGCAAGCGAGACCTACCGAGCCAAAATAGAGGGAAAGGCAGGAAGAGGACGGCCTAGAAGGAAGATAAGGTAATATGCGACTTCCAAAGAAGAGGACTTCTATGGAATGACAGAAGGCGCCTTGCAGAAGACCGGCAGAGCTGGAGAGGGCTCCGTAAACTCCCTTCTCACACTGCTTAATGCGGCCCAAGAGGATTGATTACGGTGATGAATCAAATGTTTTTCACCAATAGTTGTTGAGTAGTTTTGATAATGAACGCACTGTATTAATTCCTTTGATTGTTCTTTTGATATGTTTCTATCGTCGAGATGTCAGGATAATCGCTGAAGGCAATTATCCAAAAAAAAGTTATTCAATTAATTAATTAAGATTGAGTCCTACCAATTTTTTTTTTGTATTTATCAGTTACCAATTAAATACCTTTATATTTATAAAATATTGTTACCATTAATTATATAATATAATAAGGGGTGATATTGTGTAATACAATAGTATATAAACTACATAAAGTAAATAAGTATTTATTTCCAATTTACTGCAATAATTGAAATGATTCATACAAATATAATTTGCCATAAAATATGAATTACATTATAACTTATTTCCTAATATATACATATAGCTGCTGAGTAGGGTGGTGGGTGTTGTGGTATGTAGTCTTCGCCATTGGTGTTTCAGGTCTGATTTGCCCTTCTTAGGACTCCTGCTTCAATCTTCTTACTTCTGTTTTCTGTGTCTCCCTTTTCAATGCCCTTTCTTCTAATCGAGTTGTCCTGCCCCTTTTCTCCCAACTCCCCTTAGAGGCGTTACCTTTTTTGAATATTATTCCTCATTGCCCATAGGTGAGCGTCTCCCTTAGGCCCCGAGGGGGGGTGGGGAATTTCTGACGTTTCTAGGAAAGGTCTCTACTTGTCTAAATGGCTTCTGCTCCTTTGGCATGAGGCAAGAATTGTGGTACACAAAGGTGTGAAAAGCTCTGATACACCAGACCAGTGTGGTACACAAACACAGGGGTCCCCTTTGTTGACAAGTATCCCTCTTACAGGTATAGGTGCAGATGTGGCTATTGTGGGAATTCCTAAAACCTCGATATATAACACTTTATTAGGAAACATTCTTATTGAATACAGTCTTCTTGGGCTAAACAAGCAAACTCTATGTACATGACTTACTTGTACAACCGAAAAAATTAAATATTATTGAGAGACCATTTGATTTATTGGTATCATTAGCATTTAAATATGACGAATTTTCAGCCGAAGAAACAAAAAGTTTATATTTAATTGGCTAATATTTTTATATGTTTATGTGTTGACTACAATAGTGAATTTTAGGTCTCTTAGAATAGTTTGACACAAGAATGAAAGAATTTTCGATAATTATATGACCATTTCAAAGCCCTTTGTACTCCGAACGGATGACGAGAAGTTACTTGTGTGTATCCAAAGACAACAGCTTAAGGAGAGATGAAGGAAGAATGAAGATAGCTGTGAAAGGGAGATATAGTAAACCCATGAATATCGATACAGTTAATAATTTCAGTGAAAAATACCATTTTTTCAAAATCAGCTCATTGTTCAGTCATTTTAAGGAGTCTGTTCTATTGTGAGAAAGCAACCAGATGTAGTCACGACATTTAAGTCATCAAAATTATCAGTCATTATATAATCTAGTTGATATAATTAATAAGGTTTTGCTATTTAATAATATTTATATCATTTTTATCAATGTCCTTGTTAAGGTTCATGTCTATTGTGTACCTGAGGCAATCAAGAACGATATCCCATCCCTCAAACCTCATTAATAGTTTTGCCAGTTATTCATTCATCGACCTTTCCTTTCACTCTTCAGACATTAATTTAATTTTTTTATATTATATTTTAATTCAAATGTACCAAAAAAATCTCTAATAGATATTATGGAAGTATAATTTCCCTAGTTCAAGAATATCTATAAGATGGGAGTATTAAAAAAAAAAAAATACTATTACTATTATCAGTGTAGGTATATAAAAACTACAGCTGTTATTGTCTAATTATTTTTCTCACTTCTTTGTATTTTTTTTTTTTTTTTATAATCTTTATTTACTTTGTACAGGTAGGTGGTCTTGATTTGTTCTTTGCTCATTTATTATCATTTTATGTCATTGTTATTATTTTAATTTATATTTATTCTTTCAAGACGTTTATTTAATCTTTACTTTCTTCTTCTTTTTCCTTTATTGTTTTTTTGTTTTAAGTACGTCTCCTATACTTTTTTACTGTATATTTTACGTATTTTTACTCTTGCCATTGTTACTTATTTTTTATTCTTATCATTGTTTATTTAAGTTTATTTTATACTGATACTATTTTATGTCTTCCTTCCTTTTATTTATATGTAATTTCTTATCACTTTGTTTTTACATAATATTTATCCTAGCTTAAATTACCTTATTGTATCTTATTGTTGTAATATTCTCAGTTTTTTTGTATCTTTTTTAGCCCTGATGAAGCCCTGCAAAGTGGGGTGAAACGTCGGACATTAAAATAGTTTTAAAATATTTGTTATTTTTTTTACAGCAACCCTGACCATCTTCAAATATTTGAATAATTTCCATATACAACTCAAAATAGAAAAATATCATCTTAGATGATAAATTTCCGCTTGGTTCATCCCATTTTTTTTTTGTTTCAATTAATTATTTTAGATGTTCTGAAAGTTATCATACAAGTTTTATACAATCTAATAACCCGCCCTCTGAATATTAACATTGATAATAAGCTGATTAAAGGCAAGGATGGGAGTTAAAGGCACGTGCTGTAGTTAGATGCTGCTCAAGATAAATTTAATCGACTAACTCTACTCCATTAGAGGCGCCTTAAATTAATTTTCACGATGTCTAATTAGCTTCCTCACACCTGGTTCACACATCGTACACTCGCTTACATCGTTTCGATCCTTTGATTGAATTTGATTTTGAAGGAAGTTTCCGCCGATTCGCAAAGAAAAGACCAAAACAAAATCACTCCGGTACAGAGATCATTTCCAACCTTGGCGGAGAATATTTCCATGAAAATGGGCCATTTGAAAACCAAATCCTGTTAACTTGTTTGTATTGGACTACAAATAGTCTCCTCGGGTGCCCCACTTTGGAGTTCTTAATTAATCCACTTTTCCTCTTCCACTAATCTTAAATTGGAAATTAGCATTTGCTCTCCCTGTAGAGGAATTGAAAAATAGTCAAGGCCCAGCTCTGAAGCCTTCTTCGATCTCGCCTTACAATATCCAAAGCCTAACCAAAACTCTTTCAGCTTGGCTTTCTATGCTTAGACTTTTGAAATAAACTACATAAAATTCATATTAATATAATAAAACGTAACCCATATAATTCGGATCTCAAAGATCTTAGCATATATTATCACGTAATAAGGCTTTTCATTAACCAACTTTTCCAAACAACCAGCTTTACAATTGCCTTATTTATAGAGGATCCCACCAAGACAGGTCAAAAGTACCGTTTTTCATTTATAAAGATGAAAATATCAATAAAAATTCATATTTTATCTTTTGAAAACAATACTAAAAGTATGGCTTAAAATATCAGGAAAGTCTTACTTATACTGGCTGTTGAGCAATAAAGGCTCAATTAAAGAGGTAAACTTAAAAAAATTCTAAGAAACCAAATCTCAGTTACAGTGGTTTAAAATTTCTCAGTAACAGATAGTTCATTGCAAAAGTGTATAGACCTCATTGTAGTAATAAAGATATAACTATAAATAAATAATATATTTGTTTCATCATATCTCTGCTTTACTTGAATAGTGACAAAACAATGACAAATTTTTTTTTAATTTTAAATAGAATTAGACTTGTGGAATTAGTATTCCAAAAATAGTACCATAGACCACGGCTACTTTCGTTAATGAAATCGTCATACAGACTTTCCTATAGCTATTGGAGTTGTTACGAAGTAACTTCAGTCTATGGTACAATCTATGTGATACTTCAAACAACAAAGACTACTTGAAGAAGTTTGTCGGGGGGTGCGGTCAGCAAAGAACAACATAAATAAACAAAACCATATTTATTTATTTTATGCCGACGTTTCGACCTGAGTTTCAGGTCTTCATCAGGGGTTGTGTCGCAGAGGAGGGAAAGATCAGTACTTATCTTTCCCTCCTCTGCGACACAACCCCTGATGAAGACCTGAAACTCAGGTCGAAACGTCGGCATAAAATAAATAAATATGGTTTTGTTTATTTATGTTGTTCTTTGCTGACCGCACCCCCCGACAAACTTCTTCAAGCATTAATCTACGGTCAACTATCTACACCTCAAACAAAGACTACTATTTGAAGAAAGCAGCGATATGACCAAGGTAAATAAATTAAGAATAAAAATACGAAGCCCCGAATCTAAATATTTATAGTTATCTATATATTTCATCAATATATAATTCTTTGTTGGTGTTTAAAAAACAAACTATACATCTACAATTTTCTGCGATTTGTTAGTTTCATTTCTGATTATCAATGTAAAAAAAAATTAATAAATAATTGAGCATTTTTAAATTATTTTGTACTTACTTAATACGATTAAATTATGAAATTGATAATTATTACTTATGCGTAACTTCATCATATTAAGTAAGTACAAACAATTTTAAAAAACTCAATTTTTTTTTCAATTTATAATTAGAAATGAAAGAAAAAAATTGTAGAAAATTACAGATGTAATGTTTTTTTATAAAACAAACAAAGAAGTTTATAATGCTGATGAGGGAAACACAATATTTCTTAAACGTCCCATAAGAGAAGAAATATATAGATTCGGAGCTTCATTTTTATATTCTTAATTTATTGACCTTAAGGAAATTATAATTTTCTAGCCATCACAATAAATGGTTTACATGTACATCCAAATCAATTAAGAGGTTTTTCACTTATATTAGGGAAAAATTATTGTTACTTTAACTAAAATAAAATCAAAATTTAACTTGCCTGATAAATTTTCATAAAAATACTGCATACAGTATGCATATAGTGTCAATTTGAAAGAATTTATTTTTATATTCCTACAGAAAACGTGCTATTTTAATTTTATGTAAAGACAATTTATTGACCCCAATGAACTTTGAGAAGAGATAAATATTATTGATGACTGAAAAATATGGAATAAAGAATTATTATTTCGGCGAGGAAAAAAAATTATCCGTGCAGGTTTAATTAGAAATATTTTTTTAATGCTTATTAATTAATTTATAAGGTAATTAGCAGGGGTGATATTCATTTCCATTTTAAATTTAAAAAAACAATTTTCTTTACCATTAGTTTTTTTTTGTTTTTTTATCGCTATTGCTTCATAAAATAAATGCATGTCTCATTAATGCTGTTATGAATTTAATGTTCCTACATTGTGTGTGCGTGGGTGTGTGTGAGCGAGTGAGATAATTTAATTTATTTCTAAATAATATTAATTGGAGACATAGATTCCTTAATATTAAAGATTATGCTTTAATCTAGGGAGAACAGGATAAGTAGATAAGGTTTAAAAATTACCAAAATGAGGTTAAGTAGTTAAAAAACTGAATATATTGAAACCGCCAGGGTTGTCCTACCAAATCTTTCTTTTTTTCAGAATAGATTAAAAGGACTATCGACGAAGAACATCAAGAGAGTGCCGAAAATGCTAAAAATTAGAGTTCGCCAGCGATGCTTCATTCAGTTATTTTTTACTCTATTCATCGTAAATAAGACATAGAAACATGAATAATATTCGAAGGCTTCGTTCTTGAACATTAAACAATTGATATATACTATTCTATATATACTATATACTATTCTATATATACTATATACTATTCTATATATACTATATACTATTCTATATATACTATATACTATTCTATATATACTATATAC
>NW_027107578.1:1644581-1649823 GCF_000696795.3 Halyomorpha halys | reverse complement strand
ATTCGAGTTTTTTTTTTTAGTTTTTTATATATATATTTTTTTTTTATTTGTCAGTAATTCAGATACGACGAAATAATTATATGAACAAAAATAACTAACTTTTCAATCAAAAAATTAGTTATTTTAAATATATTCAGTACCAAATATATTATAAATGCAGTTTCTGCAAACTCCAACATGAATGATGCAACATAGAATGATGAACTAAAAGTATTGGAATTGGAAATAAATAATTATTAAAAAAACAATAGCGATTTCAGAAATTCTCATATAAATCTCTGTTGAGCTGTAACCCGGTTGGAATAGATGCAGCCCGGATGTGTATCCAGAATCTGGAAGTAATGAAGATATCCGACGATGAAGGAGATGGTGGGAATTGCTGGTGTTTAGGGCGAGAGTTTCCATTGTCTCGCTGGAGTTGTGTGTGTTATGGCTCAAATAGCCCGGTTGTTATTCGCAACAAAGGAGGCGTACAGTAGGCACAACTTGGGACAACATATCACCCCTCAGTAGATATATATTCAGTCAGTCCCATCATATACACAGGTCATCGCACGCATGTACAAGCGATAGCGAAGAAGATAAAAACTAGAAATAGACAAAGTAAAACTGCTAATTACATTCAATAAGGCCAACGAATTTAGGTTGGGTGAACATAACAAAATATCTCAGCTCATTAATGGATCAGTTTAGCTGTTATTAATTATGAGAGATAGTTGACCGTGGATGATTTATATGAGGAGAAGATGATTGGTGTGGTCAAGATAAAACAAATAAGTTGAAGTAACTTATTTAATTGTGCCAATGTTTTGGCCAGAATTTCTACCCTTCGTCAAGGCTAAGAATAGAACAAGATAACAACCAATGAATACAGAAAATAAAATATAAACAGAATGACATAAAGTAAATAATTGTACAGAATGGAATTAATAAAATAAAGTGATGAAAGAAGTACAAGATAAAATGTATACGTAATATACTGTATGTATACCTATGTATACGTAATAAAATGTATAAGTAATTGAATAAGTAGGTAAAATAATATAATTAATGCAATATAATAAAAATGAAGCTATATAATACAAAGAAATATGAATATATTAGTTTATTAATTATTTAAAAATTAAAATTATGGAAAGAAAAATAAAATTGATAGAAAGAAAATATATGTAACAACTGAAATATATAACCATAATATGAGATAAAGAGGCAAAATAAAAGTTAAGTTAAACAAAAAAAATAAATAGAAAAAAAAATTAAAACAACAATAATAATATATGGTGAATATGACTAATAACGTGGATAAGGAAAATTTAGAAAATAATGGAAAAGAAGGGGGGGAGTTAAAATAAAGAGCTGATATTAATTAATAATTAGCTGGTATTAATTCTATCTATATTAGATTTATGATATGAGCATATATTGATATGAAAATAGGATCATTTTCAGTAATATTGAAAAGAAATGTTTAAGTTATCAAAAGTCACCTAAAAAGTAGTAAAATAAAAAAAAGTACACACTTATTGAATATTCAATTATTTTATTTTTAATTATCAATGGAAAATCATCCACAAAGACTTTAATGTTCCGTTTGTAAGCGATCTAGCCCGAACCACATATCAATCCTTCCATTATAAACTCCCAACAAACTCAAACCCATTAGTTCCTAATCTTGCTTCAGCTTTTATTCCGGACAATCCTCCGAGGCGTTTGAAAAGAAGATGGCCTCGAGACCTTATATTGTAAAAATGTTTTAAGAGTGCTACCAATGGGTAGTTTTTCTACATGTATCTATATCAGTCGCATAACCTGTGAAGAGATAGCAAAAACTTTGTCACCATTGTCGAATATCACTTTTTTATTGTTATTTATCCACAATAGTTATCAATTGTACAAAATATTTGGCTAAAGAAAGAAATAATAATATTAACAAATCATAATAGATTAACAGCAATAAAACATGGATCTGGATTGATTCAACACTCTCCTTGGACCAGAGTCAGTGGGAAGAAAACTACCGTATAAAAGCCTTAAAGAACATTGTAGTACTTTCAATTCTTAACTAGTGTCTGAGGACTTAATTTCCAATATTTATTTTTTTTTTTAAGTTTTTCTCTCACACCAGCTATTTTTTTTATCGCAAAACAAAAAATAACTACTTTATTATAAAAATAGTTATTTTTTGTTTTGCTCAGTTCTTTTATTTTAAAAATCGTAAACTGTTAGTAGGAAACAATAGGATAATAACTTTTTTGAAATGGTTTTTGATGGTTAAGTGCATTTTTTTAAATTTAATAATTTTAAGGCACCAACAACTTATGGGTTATTATTGCCTTAATTTCCGAATTAACAAAGGATACTCTTGTAATTTAAGACTTTTTGGGTTGTACCCTTGATCACACATTGGATCCGGATTCATGGCTACTATTATAATGAAATGTGAAACTACTGCAACATGGGAACCTGTGGTGAAATTTGATTCAATCTTATGGTATAGTTTGGAATGATGGAGCAATTCAAAAATGTTATCCATAAAAAGATGTTTGCTATCCTACAAGATGGAATGGAGATCCGCTGGTATATCATATAAACATTTGAGGGAGTCATATGCTTGGCATCCAGTCAAAATGTGTTTAACAGTTCCACAAGTTAAAAATGAATAAATAATGATTATGATATTTTTTAATAACGTACATGGAATTGGAGGTAAAATAAAAAAGAATAACATTAGAACATGAGCAATGCGAAGCATAAAATAAAATTCGAAAAATTAGCTTGGTGTCTGTTTTAACATGTACGTTCAATGATTGTCCGTTCTGTTAAAATTGGTGAATGTGTTTTCCAAAATGAAAGATACAACAGTATCCAAAAACGGCTTTGTATTTTAACAGCTCGACGTTAACTCTGTATGTCGATCGCTGACAGTTTTATAGGCCCCTGCTCACCAGAGTGGAGTTGATAATGATCATGACGGCTCCGTACTAAGTACTCATCGCCATTAACGACTCAGGCCGCTGTTCCAAAACACAAATAGCCAAAAGGACCCGCGGCTGGAGGGCGGAGCAGAGCAGCAGTCCATAACAGTTTTCCAATATCGGGCGAGTTCACCCCCACCCTCTCCAATATTTCATGAGGTAATTAGCGATAGGTGGGGGCCCGCTAGCGAAAATTTCATTTTTGGGCCCATTATTCTCAACGGGGCCCTCAAAACTCCACCGACAAATTTACCGCCCGCAGTGCCCCCTCCCTCATTTGTCCCCAATTTCCACTAGAAAATTCCCTCCAATGACAATCACGCACGCCACTCCAATCGAAGCGAATAATTTAGAAAAAAAAAACCATTCGGTATATCAAGAACCTCCGCCAATCAGTCAGCTCTCAGCCACGGTACAAATTAATCCAATTTATACATCAAACTCCCTCAAATACATATATAAATGTATTTGTGTATCTATATATTTCTGCGACCTAACGGGATTGGGACTAATGATTGGATTAGGTTTAAATTAACATTTAGCGGCCAGCGGTTTGCATAAATTGCGATCTAACGGCGGCGCTAAATCCGTTTTCAATTCCATCTGATGGAACGAATTGAATCTTCTGTAAGGACACGCCTGGGGGCATCAATCGATTAAAACTTATAAATAACAAGCTTCAAGACTTAGTTTATATAGTTAAATAATTAATATGTATACATAAGAAATGTGGCCTTAATGCAACTTTTCGGAAAAAAAAGTATAATAAAATAAAAAAAATGATAAAAATAATTAAGAAGCTATATTGACTTACGTTTATGCATGGCATAGCCTACATCTTGCATGCTAGGACCGCCATATATTTATTCAATCTGAATTATTTGTAGTAAAATTAAAAATAGTTTCGATGAGAAAAAATTATTATTACACATCAATTTAAAAATTTTTTGAGGTTAGGCCAAAATGAAATACAATTTGTTATTATATTTTCCTGGCCTTAAATTATTTGATGGAGATATGCCAACTCATTATGTTTAATTCTGAATATAAATCCCAATTTTCAAAATATTTCGATCCGTTCTTCCCCATTAGGTCTTAATTAAATTTTTTTTTATTCCTTAATATTGAGTCATGTATTTACAGAGAGCGATAATAGGGATCATAGAACACATTAGCACTATATTTACAGAAATATAAATTAAATTATTACAAAATAAGAAATAGAAAAAAAAATAAAATGAATAAACTTAAAGTAAAATAACATCTTCAACACATTTATTGGTACATAAAATATTTTTACATTCAGCCTGTGGAACCCTGAACCGAGCTTGTCCTCCCAGTAGTGAAGGAAAAAGCTGGCCTCCAAAACCAGCGCTTCTCTCTCAACCACGTCACTAGTATTAAAACCTAGTGAAGGATGAGTGAGGACACCCCTGACCCATTGCCATTGCCCAAAATTTAACAATTGCTAACTCTACTTTCATTAAATGTAATGTTAAATTACTGTTTTCTATTATTTGACCTTAAAATGAACATCGCCTTCTTTTATGCCTACTTTCTTTCAATGTGCTAAGCCCTGGAATTGTATTGCTTTGGGGATTTGCCAAATTCTACCTCTCCCTCTAATATGTACTTACTCTAATTTATTTCTTTACTCATTTTTTTTTAACTGTATTTTATTAGTTAAGTCTACGTAATGTCCTACAATACTTTCTAGTTATATCAACTTTAAAATTCACTACATACTTTATAATGTTTATGATAAGTATGATATTATCTTACAAGAACTATTCGTAACATAAAATATTAAGGACGATGGAATCATTCTTTTTCTGGGCAGGCATTCTGCAAATAAACTAAATATGAAGGAACAAGTAATGTATTTTTCAAACAGTTTCTTTAAAAACAATTAAATTATAAAATAAACTCAAATTAAATAATTAACTGCAAAGTTTTTTATTAAGTCCTCAAGAAGAGCAGTATCCAAAGATCGGTCTGAATCATAAGGAAGGACAAGAAGGAAGTGGTCCCTTAGGGCAGAAGAACAGCAATCAGGACTTGAAACAAAAGGTTTTTGTCGGCCCTGAATATCTGATAGCTAGCAAGCGTAGATTAATTTAAGGGATTGGGGGGATGCTGTGGTCAGCAACTTCAGCAACAGTCCGAAGACAGTTAGGAAACAGCTTGCTCCCTCTCTTCTCGAGATCGCTTCCCTCCTCTCTCTCTCTCTCTCTCTCTCTCTCTCTCTCTCTCTCTCTCTCTCTCTC
>NW_027107578.1:1639869-1644511 GCF_000696795.3 Halyomorpha halys | reverse complement strand
TCTCTCTCTCTCTCTCTCCCCCCCCCTTTCCTTCTCCCTCTCCCTCAGCTTCCTTGAGTAAATAGTTTCTCTGTGAAACTTTTATTCGCATTTAAAATTCTCCACTTCCTCAACATCTCTAAGGTCGTGGTTTCTAGGGCACTACTTCTGTCCGTAGGAACAGCAGTACGTTGCTAGAATATATTAGTGATACTCTAGGGTCAGGCCCTCTAAGTGATTATTTCTTGAGGGGGCGCTGAAAAAAAGGAGTTTATCGACCAGAACCTCAAAAAAATAAATGTACCGTAAGACATCAAGGTAAAATAATTGAAAAAGTTACCAATTTCATTCCGTATTATTCCACGTGACCATTGCAAGAGGAAAATGTAAACACTCGTGGATATTTAGTGATAGATACACCAATTCTAAAAAAATAGTGGTAAAAAATTAGGCATTAATCCAAATAAAGATAAAGAAATATACATCAGTAGAAACGTAATTGGAATAAGGAGGCAAAGGTTTGCATACGTAGATTATGCAGCTGTGGGCCAATATTGGTAGATGGAAAGAAATTTAAATAAAATGTCAATCGAAGCAGCATCCATGAAAGTAATACTTTAACACAAGATAGTTTTATGTAATATGAACGTAAAAAGAAACATTGCCGATTTTATAGCAAAGTCTTCTATTCTACTTTCCTTCATAAAATCCTCTTAGGTTATGGGTTCCCCTTCAATGCGCCCATAGATTTTTCAAATAAGGAAAATCGATCAATCTGATGTATTCTAATAAGTGTGCTTAATGAGAGTGATATAGAGACTTCAGTATAAAGGAAATTTCTTTAAAAGTAGGTTTTATTAAAAAACTTTCAGTAATAACAAAATTAAGGTTGAATTTTATTATTTTTTTGCATCTTTAGCTCGATTCTGTATTGGAGTTATTGAAATTATTAAAAATGTATTTCATACTAAAAAAGGGAATAAGAAAAAATAATTCAGGGAATAAGAAAAAAAATTCATTCCTACTCTGATACTTTTTTTTAATGCAGTAATCTCGGTAGATAAAAATTAAATAGTCCATCAAAGGAATTGAGTAATCTATTAGGGATGAATGGATTACCCAATTTCTAATGCTATCTTAAAAAGCTATAGGGAATTCGTCAAGGATAAAGACCTCTTGTTATTACGAGAATCGACATATGATTGCCCAAATAAGATATTCCGGTAAATATGCTATTTGTATTAGCGTCGATCTACACGAAAATGCTTTGGCCCCACGGAAGTATGTTAAAGAACGGAAGGAAAAAGAGGACTGTTATCATTTTATATATACTGTTTCGCGTATCAAGAGAACCGAATCCGATACATGTCGAAACTAAACAATATTGGCCCAGATAATTTGCATGAATTTCTGTAAATATGCTCACGGCTCTTGAACTGTTTTTTATAAACACAACCCAAAACATTATACTTGGAGCTGGATACTTATCTTATCAATAGGATGTATAGTTTTTGTTTCTTTTATATTGGGCCGTCCGTATCTCAGGTGTTTGAGGCTCAGATCTAACCTAAACTAGAAACCTAAGAACTGCGGGCGGCGCCAGATCGAATCTGGCCTGGGAATGAACTTTTTTCATTTCGTGGTGGTCTCACGAAATGAAGAATTTGACCCTTTACCATGGTTAAAATATGTTGGCCACCTCTAGTTAACTTATGTGAGAAATGACGAGGATGAGAGTCATAAAAAAAAAGTTTCTTTTATATTGTTAAATATTCAGTGAAGTTTTTGGTTTTGTATTTTTTTTTTTTTTTTTGTGAGAAACGTCAATAGCCCAGCTTGGGTATATTATTTGTCATAGGTTTATAAATGTATGATTTTCAATTTAATATTTTCCTAAAATAACAGCAATGATACACTTAACTATATATTTTCCGAGCTAACTCTGTTTTTATAGGGGTTGCCCCGTAAAGAAATAAATAAAAACAAAAAAAGAGTGTATTAAGAATGAATAATATTAAACATGTAATAAAACAGAATAAAAAAAATTGATGTAGGATTCTGGTCAAACAGCAATTGCAATTACTTAATACAGTCGAATATAATTTTGACTACTTTGGTTCAACTTGTAATTGTAACTTCGAACTATTATTATAATTACAGTAGTTTATCAAGCAGTTGAAATGATTAACTATAACATTAATTTCATTTCCTAGTAATCAGAAATCAATTGTCATTGCAATTACTTTTTAGACAACTCTGTCAGGATCGGTCGCCCTGATAAATTCTTGAAACCCGCAACCTCTCCCTACTCCCAACCACTTTCTAGAATATTTTACTTTTTATTTTACAACGAAACATATGGAAGCTTAGTAGTCATGTAGGAGAGAACAAATTAGGTACCATGTTCATATTTATTTTTTATTTGTCACTCCTTCCCTTTCTGTGATATGAATATGTCAAACAAAGAGTATGCCCTTAGATATACAATAGAGTTTTCAGATCATAAGATGAAACAAATTCGACATCAGATTAGAACCGGCATATCCCCCTAGCATTGTAAAAACTCCGCCGTAGCAACTTTGACAATTAGTCATCCTGGTGGTGCCCGGGAAGTAATGGAACACAGATTATCATTAGCCGACTTCTGCTCAGTTTAGGATTAATTGTCTAATTTTCTTCTCGGCAATTGTTTAAATTATACTTCTCATATCCAACATAATGACGCGTATTTAACTATAAGACAATTGGGAGTTGAAATACCTCGAACTGGTTTTACTAGTGCTTAATAATAGTTGGAATATATAATAAGGGGAAAAGGAGATTGGTAGGGCACTGCTTCTAGTTTCAGGGAGCCGGGTTAGAATCCGGCTGGGGCAAATACTTATTTTCTGTCACACTGAGTCATGGTGAAAATTATGGTGGTTGAAAAAAAAAACACCTTGTTGTTACAAAAACAGTCGTTCCTTACAAATTATTGAGCCCATTATCCTTCATAAGTCTTAGTGATTCACATTATAATAAGAGAGAATATTTCTTTCCTAAATTTTACGAATTTTCCTTTGTAGGGAAATACATGTTTTAACGTCTCCTAAATCCAAATAACTAAATCTCGCTAACTGTTCTGTGCTTTTTTGATGAGCTTAACTCCTAAACGAAATATTTTACTAAACTGGATTTACATATTTACGACAAGTTAGCATTGCATAGCAATATTTTAGTACTGAATTATTATAATTATTACACATTTGTAAGGATTGGTTCTATTTTCATAGTACTAAAAAAGGTGACTTATTTCTTACTAAGGTTTGGTTACTGGTATTCAAGTGGCTTAATAGTGGCTAGATGAATTCGATAAAGCCGAAGAAACGAAGCAAAACAAGGAACAAGTAGTTGCTAAATATCTGCAATTCTTTTGTCATTGGTTTGGATAGGTATTAAAAATCTGAATTTTTAACCTCAGCAGGTGACCAGAAGTATATTTTCTTAAAAAAAAACGGTCAAATTTACGGTAATTTTTAAATTATAGGCTCAATATCTTGGCAAATACCTGCTTTAGTAGCTTTACTAAAATTTTAGCCTTGAGTGAAGCTCAGCACTTAATACCACAGTAATAACCGAGATACATTGTAGAAATATACAGGGATAGCGGTCAAGAAAGGTACAAAAAAGCGGAATAACTATACATTAGTAACGAAAGCTTAGTAAGCCAAGTAGTTTCAGAACTGGAAGTTGATTATGAAACTATTTAAATACCAGGGCTGTATTTAGCCATGAAGCTATGCAAAGTTGGGGGAAACGTCGCTTCCTAATAAATAGTTTTAACTTATGTTTGTACCTTTCTTGACAAAACCTTCAGACCATCTTCCAACATTCAAGTACATAATTGATTGCATTAATTAACTGTTAATTTTCCACTACTAGAGATACTACTACTAAATTAACTACTTAAAATCAATTAAAACAAGCTTCAGTTAAGAATATGATGTGTTATGTATCTAGTGATTGATAATTTTTCATTCTGTTATGTAAGTTAACCATGTAGGTTTGGAAGCCCTCCAGGGTTGTGGAAGTGGGTACCCTTAGGTCGGGAAAAATTTATTGGTCAAGTATGATTGTGTCAAAATCACCTCCTGGCACAACCGTTGGTTTAGTACTTCTTTAGAAAGTACTGCGCTCTTGACCCTTCATGGATTGTAGCGGTACAAATTTTTTTTTTTTTTTTATATTTATTTTTTAGTTGATAAATTCTTCATCCTTGCGGTACGGATTCAATTGAACGAACAACATAAAGAAACACTAACATTCCTATAAAAAATACTGAAAGAAGGATTAAAATCTCGCGAGTTCTAGATTAACATTCAGATCCAAATGTTGAGTTTTTTTTTTCTCTTTGTGTAAATCTGTTCACGTATCCCTCTTCTTTCTTTGGTGATAGTTTCCTCTTTACTATATCGCTCATTTAGATAACATCTAACTACATTTATTAAATAATAAACCCTTGATCCATCATGAGTTTTAGGGGTACAGAGTAATTTTATCGATATAACAAAATAAAATAGCCCTTTATTAATATACTATATATATATAATGTAAATTGAACCCACTTATTTTTGCGTAATTTTATTTTTCTCAGATATATTTATAATTATTTCGATAATTTTCA
>NW_027107578.1:1619723-1639819 GCF_000696795.3 Halyomorpha halys | reverse complement strand
ATATAATTTTATAACCAAATAATATGTATATAATTTTATAAGTTAGTGTGTAAAGGATTGAACTCTTTCTGCAGGGTCTGCTTAAGCAATACTTAAAGAACACACATCTTCTTCTTTGAAGAACTGGTACAACAGGCGCATGAAGTTAACCTTGGCCTGCTCAACGGCCGCCAACCATCTTTCTCTATCTTCTGTAAGGGTAACTGGGATCCTTAGTTGTCGCAGATCCCGCCTCACAGCATCCCTCTATCGGCCCTTCGGCCTACCACGTTGCCACACACCAACCGGAACGTAACTGTACAGTTTATGAGCCACTCTTTCCTAGCTCGTCCTCATTACATGGCCAAGCCATTCAAGCCTCTATGTCCTTATGTGTGAGGAAATGCTACATTCCTTATAGAGCCCAAAAAGTTCACCATTTTTCCTTCTTTGCCAATTATCATTCTCGCATACGGGCCCTAAGATTCTTCTCATAATTATTCATTCAAACCTGTCTAGCAGGTTAATTCTTTTATTGCTCAGGGTCCAAGTTTCTCCACCTTATGTGACGAGTGGTCTTATTAACGTTTTGTACAGGGTGAACTTGGTGATACGGTTAACAAGTTTGCTTTTGATTAGCCTTACAATGGAGAAATAAGCTCTATTTCCAACAATTCTGCTCCTAACTTCTTCTTCTTCATCCTGGTCCTCATTGATAATAAAGCGAAAGTAAGAAAAACCTCTTACCACTTCGAAATTATAGGGGTCCATTACAAGGCGACTCTGCTTCTGGTCCAGAGGCTTCTTACCCAACAGCATCTTGGTTTTTTCTCCATTAATAGAACACACGGCAGCTTATATTTTGGAAATTTGAAAAATTGGTTCCTTTTAACAGAATGCGATCTTATTCAATAATAAAATACTAGTCATCTATGTAATTCATTGTTGAACAAGCATCTGAAATGAGAGAGTCATGTTATATTGTTTAGTATTTACAACATAATTCTTAGAGTTGTGTAATAATTAAAAATAAAAACCAACATTCGTTAACACAATATAAATTTAATATTTTGCCGAAGACGAATGAATGCTCCGTATTCAATAAAGCTTTCAGGTCGGAGATTAATTAGCAAAGAATCGATGTATTTGAATCTTTTTACACATTCGGGGCAGCTTTGGAAATACATTAATATTCATGTTGACTCCATTACAAAGTACCCACTCAATTCAATAACCAACTCTCGAGGCGCATCCATTACAACTCCAATATTAACTGAAAGGGTTTCCAAATCATGACGGTATGACAGATCACCCTCCACCTTAAAACATCATCCACCCTATTAACGGGTGAGATGAATTTTCCATTTGGTTTATCAAAAATTGTAGTGTAAACTTATCATCTTTCGGATAACTGTTTTTTGTAAGTAAATAGTTTTCTAGCTTTAAAATTCTTTTCTATACTAATTATCGAAGGTTATTAATACAACTCGATGCTTTGAAAGCATTTTAAAAATTAACCAGGAAGATTTCTGATGAACCTATATGGCTTTCTCGACTACTAATATTAATAAATTTGATGTTTTATATTTTTGAAATAATATTTGTAATGGCTATATATATATTCTCTTTTATACTTTAACTTAAATTTATAAATAGTTGTATGAGTGATAGAAAAAAGAGAGAAAAATCTGCAGAATTGAAACATTAGAAAAATTAAACATATTTAAATAACCATAAAAAGCAGGGAAAAATGCGTAAGTAGAGAAATAATAAATAAATGAAAATGAAAAAAATAAATCATGCATAATTCTTGTACACAATATAGAAATTTTTATAATCCGACATTTAAAAAAAAATATGCTTTGACCAATGTCATTAATAGGAATATAAAAAAAATTGTGCTTCAAGTATTCAGTGTGTAAAGTAATCCAATGAAGTTGAGCAGCACAGTATTTTTTTAATAGTTTTTTCCTCTCAATAATTTTTACTTTCTTTTTACCAAACATGGAATATAAAGCAAGTACAAGCATTATAGTTGCGAAAACATTTGAATCCAAGTATTTACACTATATACGTTTTAATTTTTATAATAAATACAATATAAATATACACACAAGACTTATTTTATTTATTTTTTTAAACTCCGATCGAAACAATGAAAATTAAAACAGAAATTACAATCCCTCCACCCATCTCTGCAATCCTCCCCGAAGGTTAAAACAGCTGTGTCTCAGATACCTATTGTAAATAATTAAATGGGACTTCTGGCGATGGCTACATTCTCCACTCAAGTCCTGAGAGACTGCGGCTAGTGTCCAACCTCAACCTCCACTGGCTTCCACTACTAGTGGCACATTTGAGAGAGAAGCGCCTGGAAGTTCTGGAGTCCTGTATCTTCCTACACAATCAAAACTTGGTACGGAATTCCCCCAGAATGCATATACCAATCGATGTGTTTAAGATGTTATTTTACTTTTAGTTTAATGGCGATTATGTATAGCTTATACAGTGTACCTTTCAAGCATATATAATAAACTTTGAGTTTTTCAATTTGTGATTTATTTATTTTAAAACGTCTGTTACTTTCAGGACAGCCTTCGTATATTATATGAAAAATTTATACAGCTTAATTCGTTTGTTATTGTACGTGTACCAAGCTATATTGGCATAACCGAGAATCAGCAGCTCTTTTGTCTGATTGGCTGTCCAAAACCCAAAAGTTCAACTCAGTAATTCTTCTATTTGATAGCGAACTCATATGGAATAAATGGAAATTTTTATGTATCAAACATATGTTGAATAAACTTTTTTTACTTTTATACATTATCTCAGTAGCATGATACAGACTTGAGGAGAAACTTCTCATTAGTAGCATTCAAATAACATTTCTATATTAGAAGGTCTAGAGGCCATTTTCTTTTTAGGCTTCTCAAAGGATTGTCAGGAATAAAAGAGGAAGCTAAGTTGGAAGTAGTAGATCCGGGTCGTTATGAGTTTAGAATGAAAGGATAAATATCTGTTTTGGACTACATCGGTTACCTATGGAATATTTAGGTGTTTATGGATGATTTTATTTCTGATATAGTAAAGAGCATTGAGGATTTTACAAAAAAATTCGGATTATAAGGATAGGATGAAGAAGGAATTTGATGGTTTAGCGTAGCCCTCAGCTCAACTCCATAAGTCCAGATAGGTCTTGTTATAGTCGTGTAGATCAGTCTTGTGTAATGGTTTGGAAGTGAAGTAAAGGTCGGAATTGAAGAGCAGTTTCCAATCTTTTCAATCTTGAGTGATTATTTTAAGTTGGTCATTTTAGTCTAAGGTTGCGGAACTGTTCGACAAGGATAAGTAGAATATTATGAAAATATACAGTAAGACTGTCTGTAGGTTTACGTCAATAAACTTAAATTAGTGAAATTAACAATAAAATAACTCGATTTAATGCTTTGGGCCAGTGGTTCCCAACAGGTGGTCAGCAAGAGCCTCGCTAGTGGACCATGGAAAGATCCGGCAGCACATGAAATTTGTAAAGCGATGTTAATTGAATAACAAGAGTCAACTATATTCAATGAATACAGTCGTATAATTAGAGTTTCTAAAAAAAAAAGGATTATTTTTATATGATAAAAAATTTAAATAACCCATGTATAGCGAATTATGTTATCAATGCATTTTAGGGATACATTTTCAACCTAAATATAGTTTTTAAAGAATAAACATGCCATTTATGGATAAAAAAACAAAATTTTCACTGCTGTTTTTATGACTTAGGAATTTATTTTTAACGATTTCCAGTATCTTTTTTTTTTGTTAATAAGACATATTTTATTGCTCACATGTGTGCATGGTTATTCACATTTTTTTTCTACTCGAGCTATAATCTCTGTAGTACTCGGTGGTTTCACTACACATTTAATGCAAACACTATTTTTATTTATTTATTTTTTTATCATGTATTTCAAATTATTTCAGGTGGGTTACAGAACGTTTAACTTCTGTAGTCTGAAAACCACTAATGAGGCACTCAAAGAGAGAAGTGGTCATTGTATGGTTTCAACTTAATCGCTATCCCTTTTATCCATTGTCGAAGCTAAAATGTGAGCATTGCCAAATTTTTTATTTTCAAATCCTCTTTATTGATATATAGTTACGATTACAAATATATGATAATACAGTGTATATATACAAATTACATACTGACTTTGTTTGCCGTATGGCAGTATAAGTTGAGTTACAGGGTCCGCTGAAGGCGGTTTCACATTGCCAAACAGTTTTAATTTAAATCATATAATTGAGGAGTGAATACATTTCTGCGAGAGAGAAATATACCTATTTAGAAATTTCTTGGTCTCTTGCTTAGACACTAAGTGACTATCAGAATCATTAATCCACAACTAACTTCATGAAAGAGACAAATAAAAAGGGAATCTACAGCCCTAGGGTGCGTCCTGAGGGGGGTTTCCTGAGTCAGACATTCGGCGCGGACTTTCTGCCTCCAAAAACGAGCGTGCACCTTGAATGACTCTCATGTATTTTGTAATATCTCAAGTTTTAGATAAATGTAAATAAATAATAACCTCTATACAAAATGATATCTAATTGTAAAATATATTATCTTCTGTTAACTTTATGCAGAAAGGTTATTACAGGATATACACCAAATCAAGTTTTCATAACCAAGAATGAGATCACTGATTTAAAACACACACGTTGGACTATACGAAAGTTCAACTCAGACATTTCTCAATCTCATGGAGAACACATAAGGGATAATAGTAATTATTATGACATGAAGAAAGGTTGAATAAACTTAAATGGCTTAAACCTTATGTAATGAATTTAGGCTTCACCCCCTAATCGAGTGGTTTCCAACTTTGAAGAATTCTACTGCCAGTTTGCAGAAATTAAACCTTCTGCGGCCCACCCTATTTCTGATTTGTGACGATAGGGGGTCCATCCACACTAGAAAATATTTAATATGTCATTTACTCAAAAGTGCATTCCGAGGCACGTTAATAAATTGTATAGTAGCTAACACTAAAACATCAGATAACGACAAAGCAGTTTTAACAAGAATTTCTCATAAAATAATGTGCTGCAAACCCTTTTGGTGGCCCACCTGTTGGCAGTGGACAACCACTTCCTCACGCAGTTAGGATGAGAAGCAGTTATTATACGTATCCAACTCGAACATTACCGTGTCACCCACGGTTATCTCTTGCCTAAGGAGTCCGCAATGAAGTATACTTTTAATTATAAAATAAATGATTAATGGATGCCCTAACTACTTGAGAGAAATAATGAATTTAGCAATTCCTCCTGCGGATCATAAATAACTATCTACAGTTCAATTTATAAAAGAGTTAATGTTTTTTATTTTAAGTAATAATTGGCCGATGATAACCATTAACAGTTTTTCTTTTTAAAATCAAATAAATTATTATAAATAAACTCCAAGCTTTACTCAAGTTTACAAATCCTCAATTATAAATATAAAAAGCAGACAAAATTTATCGAATAAAAAATGTAAAACTGTTCGTAGTCAGTATTATTAACTTTTTGATAGAATGGAGGACAGGTAACCCTGAAAAGGAGGATATTTTACAGGGGATCGAATATCGCTCAGCCTACGGAAGAAATAAAAAGACGATATTTCGGTAACGAAAGTAGATGACTACATCATTGAAGGCGTTATCATCATCAAGGACTGATAATGGAGGCAGTCATTATTGGCAACAAGTAGGGGGGTGGCTGATACGCGTTATGGGCCCGCTTCTCCCAGTTGCTCCTTAGGGGTCCATATTTCTCGAAGGAATGTTCCTCCGCGGACAAAGTGTTGGGTCGTTACGTTAATGACTCTTTGAGGTTGTGGTTTACTCTAAATTATCCGGGAAACTATGTATTCTAGTTAAAATGTCGGCTTCAGTTTCTTAACTACCTAAAGAACCAAAATGAATTGAAAAAAAAATACTAAAAACTATTGGCAACTCAATGGTTTATTATTTGAATAGATTATTTATTACATCAGTAAATAATAAATATTAAATGAATGGAATATGTATGTCAAAAACAAAGTCACAATGCCAAAAACAAAGTCCGACTTTGTTTTTGACTGCCATCAAAACAGCCCTGACGAAGCCCTGCAACGTGGGGCGAAACGTTGGCTCAATAAAATAGTATAATTATCTACTATTTGAGATTTTTTTACCACACCCGGACCATATTCCATTCATCTATACACACGGTCAATCAATAATCTTCCAATAAATATTAAAATATGTCGCGTGTTCATTCTTACAACTTTCTTAACCAGTTTGGGTGCTTTATAAGTTGAATATAAATACTGTTGGCTGAACCGTCTCTGACATTGCTACAACTAAGAACTTTGCTGGTCGTTCAATGATCAAGAATAAAATAAATTAGCACCTGGATGTTCTATTAAAAAATGAATAGAAACTTGAACAGGTTTCAAGCGTGCTTTCAAAACATGGTTACAGTATACTTCAATAAGGCATATCTTTGCCAGGGAAATGGTATATCCAACTCTCCTTCTAAAGGAATGTGAAGCGAAAAACGTAGACTCGTGGCCTTGCAGCCCAGGTTTACGATGAAGTTAACAGGAATGCATACCATTGTAATCTAAACTGAATCAGAATACAGGCAATGAACGGATTCTACTCCTTTTCCACTCTTCAGGAGTTCATCGTTCCGCCTTTTTGGAATCACTTTTTCTGGCAGAAAAGCTAAAACTAGACTTCTGTTAGCATTTTTTTAAAAATAAAATTTTGATATTTGATATAAAACGTTACATAAAAAGAACTGAATACTTCTGAAAGTTGTCTTTGTTCCTACAAACTATAGTGGCAGGCCTATCTTCTCCTCACACCGAATCACGCTCATAAAATTCTATCAGTAGAGAGAGAGAAATGCTTTATTCATCCATGATACCCAAATACATCGGGCTGCTACATTACACAGCATACTATTCAATCCATGTTCGGACATATATAAATTACATATATTTACATGATATAATAAAAAAAGAAAGAAAACATTTTTTATTCCCCAGTTTCCTTTCACAAACAATTCCAGTCTACACACTAAATACAAATATTTCATTTCATTCCTTTTTTCTTTCCCTTTGTTGTCCCTTCCATTTCACCATTTCACAATTTTTATTTCATTTGATCGACAAATTTACTCTCCCCAGTTCCCTCTCTCAGATCCTCTTCAGTGACTCGTTAAACAAATTCACTTTTAGACGGCAATGTGAGATTAAACCAGAGAAATAACAGTCACAGCAGTAGATCAGTTTTCAGTAAAACAAACAAATAAATGTATTTTTCCAAAACAGAACTAATATATAGATTTAAAGGAAAATATAATAAAAAGTTGGTTAAAAGAAATACTTGACTGGATAAATAAGTTTAAAAAAACAAAATAATAATAATAAAATAATTTAATGAATAAATAAGTTAACTAATTCCAAGAACCAAATATACTTGCTTGATATTGTTGAGGTCCCATTTGATCCCATTGATGGACACAATCAACTGGATAATGATCTTAATTATACTATTGTTCTATTTTGCAATAACGATTATTTATTTATATACATTTTGCGTAGAAAAATAAATTACAATAATGATAAATAAAATAATTAAAAATTAATTAAAATACTGATAAATTACATTTAGGCTAAAAATTGATAACAAGAAATTATCTCTGATATGGCCTCAACGATTATTAGCATTTGTTTTTCTTTTTAGAGCCGGATCTATGATGATTTTCTTAATTTTCCTTCCTAACTGTGTTATTTGACACATGGAAAAATCAGATAAGATATCTGAGAGCTCACTGTGTCTTGTGGAATGTATAATGACGTAACAAATTTCCATTCATTTAATTGATCCTTTTTTTTGTACCTAAATGTAAATGTTGACTATTTTCCTTGGATTGATTTTATTGACTAAACAACAGAAATCCTAGAATTATAAGAAATTCATTGTTTTAAAACGGATATTATTGAAAATAATCCAATAAAATATGAAAAAATATGTTTCATTATTATAGAAAATCTTACGTTTGTAGTATGTCTCAATACAGTGCTACATTTCATAATACGGATTCTATGATTCTTATCATTACTATAAAGAATAATAAATAATATAGTATGAGAATGAACTATATAAATAATTAAATGCAAATAAAAAAAATAAATAAATAAAAAATATAAACTGTGATATGTATGTTTTTTTAAATTATAATTATATTCACACAAACAGTTAACTTTAATTAGACATCTTCCAAATTCTTACTCAGCAATAAGCAAGAAATTATTTGTGGGATGGTGGAAAAGAATAGCCTACATTATTTTTTTTTTCAAATTAAATATATTGTAAAAAGAATAATGAATACAAACTGGTTGTGTTCTATTCGCAATGGTCACAGAATAATTTTTGTTCGAAGAAGATAATACAATATAACGTGCAAAAGTAACAAAAAAAACAAAAAAACAATGGTTTGCAAAATATGGTCCAAGTTACTTCTATTGGTTACATAGGGAAAATCAATAAGGAAATAAGGGAATTAAATGTTTATAGCAGAGACTTAGAACCCCTACAACCCATGAATGGTCGATAACGGATTCAGAACAAGGAAGTACTGTTTCCAGAACAACGGTTGTACAAGGATGTAATTTGTTCAAGGTCAAGCTCAACCTCCAAGTTTTTCCCAAACTGAGACAACCCTTTCACCCACTTTCTTGAGACTGGGTGAGCCCCAGAAAGGTTAACTCAAATTTGATGAAAGGGAATAAATTATTATTCGTATCTTTCACAGACGGGTTCGAACCCGAATCCGGAAGGTAGTAGCAAAAAAAAAAAAAACATCGGACAATCCCAATAAACAATCATGAAAATCGAATTAACTGAAGTAAATTGTATGCTATTCAAATAGATTTGACTAAAGAATGACATGATGTAAATTTACTTTTTGTTCTTCGATTTACTTTAAATCGATTTAAATTTTCGATTCTCAAAAAAAATAAAAATTCCCCATTAAATACTAATATTTCCAACAATCGTTAACAAAGAAGCTTTATGTTTTCAGTAACTGAATAGTTTCACAGTGTCATAATTTCCTTTCAAAATATCTTGTCGATTTCGTAATTACACATTAATTAATCTAATTAAACTGGAGAAGAAATGGCGTCAGAGATGTTACAAAAATGACCTAGGAATCTCGGTTACATCGTACAATGCTATTCAGCACGGTCGAATTTCATGCTGGGTCTGACCCCTTTACAGTTGGGTGATTTTACCTTGTTACTACCGTAGCTACTGTTTTCACATTATTCTTCTACTAACATGCACTAAATTTTATGTAAACTGCTAATTATATTTAAAAGTATAGTATATCGTATATCTAGAAAGAGGGATTAATGAATTATAAGTTAAAAATTGTCGAAATAAAATACGTTTTTTACAGAAGATGTATAAGTGTTTGATTATAAATATATCAGTAAATAGTACTATTATCAAAATTAAGCGGTAACAATAGTGTATAATACGCAATATAAAAAATAATGAAACACTTCTTATATTGTTTAAATGTGCAATAGGTACATAAGTTGAAGTTAAGATTTTTCTAGCGAGAATCTAAATTGATTTCATTTGTGGTATATTATTTGTGTAGAAGTTGTATTATTTCTGGGGATTTAAATGATTGAGAATTGGTTAGATAATTTGATTAATAAATATTCTAGTTGTAAAATTAATTTGTAATATTTTTAGGAACTGAATATTAATAATTATTATTATTATTAACGCAACAGACCGTGGAGGTCCAATGCCTCACGCGATGTACGTAAGAAAAACATTTTTGTGAGTGCCATCCATTGGCTAACGGGCCTCACAAATGCACGGGAGGAGGCTGTGAGTGAGTATTGTATAATTATATGCCTCAAAAAATCCCGGATAGGGCCGAGGATTCGATCTCGTAACCTTTGGGTTGGCAGACAGGCGCGTTACTACGCTTCTACCGTCACCCTCAATATTATTAATAATATAGGTATTTATTGTTGTTATTAATTTTAGTTTAATTGTGTTTTTAGCATTTCACATTGTTACTGCCAATATTGAGTCAATTTATATAATTACTATTCGTTTATTTTCGACGATTAAGGCTTCATTGAAAAAAACAAATAAACGTTAAGATTTTTTAATCATAAAATTGTCGAATATTTAACGCGATAAAGAAAATTTCGAAGTCGTAAATTAAATATCCTTAATTACTCTCTATAAATCCCTTTGTTTTCTATGAAAAACATCAAATATCATAAAGGAAGATGTGGATTTCTATAGAAAACTTATTATTTCCACCATTTTGAGACTTTAATTTTGAACAAAATGAGTTGTCCATATTTACGAATATATGAAGTATGTTTAAGGAAAAGTATAATCAATATATAGTATTGGGTTGTAAAATAAGTTCGTAACATTTTTTAATAATTCAATTTAATACTCTTTGTGTTTATAAAATCATGCTTACTTGTTCAATAATGTTTACATATTCTAAAAAAGGATTAGTTAAGGTGATTCGTGCACTTTGACGACTTTGATGCATCAGTTTTAAACGAGATTCTTTAGCTTTAAGTAGTATTTTGATTGCTCTAAATAGAAAAGAAAAAAAATTAATTTTAGTATTTTAATGATTTTTTTTATTTCCGAAAAGGAAAATCTCTTGCACAGACGGTTAACAAAATTTTCAGTGTGCATGGCGATGATGCCTTAGGAGATACTACCGTCCATAAGTGGACTCCTCGGTTCGAAACCCGTCCTTACGTGTCTTTAAAGACCCGACAGAAATTATTGGAGTTTCGCTGGGATGTGATCCCTCACTCACCTATTCGCCTGAACTTGCCGCAACATATTTTCACTTATTTTTGGCCCTTCAAAACTCTCTTAACGAGAAACACTTTAACTTGCTCGAGCACTACAAAACGCATATAGAGGAGTTCTGGGACGGAATAAAAAAATTACCTGAAAGATGGCAACATATAATAGATCAAAATGGGGCATATATTATTGATTAAAAGTATTTACAAGAATCTGAAGTTTTTATTGAAATCACCACTAAAAACGCAACGAACTTATTTTACAACCTAATAGTATCGATCCTAAAAAAATTTCAATTCCAGGTTTGGACGGTAACACACGTGCTATTAGAAAAAGTTTTCTACTTCGAAGTAATAATTTCTCCTGTTGTAATATAAACTTATTTGACGAGATTAAAAATCAGATTTATTAGGGAATAACTATCAATTAAACGGATCTAAGTCTTCTTTGAAAAGATTTTTTTTCATCATCGAAACTACAAGCACCATATTATGTAGTGTAGTACTGTGTAAACTTTAACGCAGGTCTGCTAACCACTAATGTAATACATAAGCACGTGCCCAAAATGATTTAACTTCATATTAAAAGAACACTTCAGAGCACTCGTGCAAGTCAAAAAGGACTTGAAGACTGAAAATGGCGACACCCAATTATATATAATTGGCATGTGCGGATACCGAAATAAAAGAAAATATTGTGTGGATATCCTCTAACGTTGTGGATGCAAGTTTAGTAGTCTTATTCCTGCCATGTTACATATAAATCCGAGATTCTATTTTAACCATTTATTACTTAACACTCCCTATAAATTAAACAAGATAGTTAACTGTATGCTTTCTCAATATATTTGGGGGCCATTTTTTAAATAAATTACATAAAAATGTCATAATTTGTAATTTTTTCTAATCCTTAAATTTGTAACATGAATTCTTCTTTCACCACTACAACGCATGAAGGGTCAGTGGCTCAGTATTTTGTAAGAAAGTAGTGTTTGTTGAACAATAGTTAAATAAAGGTGTTTTCTTTTTCTTTTTATTATTTCCTTCCTGGTCATTTCTGATAACCAAGCTATTCTAACCTTCGTGAGGGGTCAAATTTGTGAGGCCTCCACAGAAATAAAAATGTCCCCCCCAGACCGGATTTTAACTGGCGCCGCTGCACTTAAACTTGACGCTCCAACTTCTTTGGCTAATGACCTTCAAGAAGTTGTTTAATACAAGATCACGCTAAACCGCCAGATTTTTCCCCAATTAAGAGTACCCATATTATAGAATGTGCCCAAGAACAGTTCCGGGCTCCCCTTCCCCTCCCCTCACAGCTATAGTAACAGAATATATTTTTTAAAGAAAAAAACAATTATTTTTATAAAATGTTTTACTCACAAGTAATTGGAGTTCAAATCAGTAGAAGCTGCTATCGTTATGATTACTTACCTGAAAAATCATAAGTTTTTATTAATTTCATAAAAATATTTAAACAATATATTATGAAAACATGAATACAATATTACATACGATTATACTCGAAAAAAATTTAATGATTTTCGATTTGTGGCATCCTTTTAAACTAAAATTGTAAAACTAAACTGAAATATTTTCAATGTGCATGATATTTATAAAGGTTGTAAAGAGGTCAGACGATGATTATTTTGTTCATTAATTGTCCTGTAGTTTGTGGTATTGATTGTTTCTTAGAAAGTTGTTTTAATTAAGTTTTAATATTTTCGTGGGTATATATAAATATATAAATATTTATATATATTATATAAATATATAATATAAAGAAAACCAAAATTGTACTACTACGTCCCATGAATAGTCAGGGTTCATTACTTTATAAGGAACTGATGGTTGTGCAAGGAGGTGATTTGTTCTAGATCACGCTGAACCACCATGTTTTCCCTAATAGAGGGCGGGTGTGTCCCAGACGGGATTCTGAGCCTACAGGGTTGAATTAACAGAATAAATACTCATCTGCCACAACCGAATTCAGATCTTACTCTCTGTTTCACTACTCCACTCCCTTTTTTCTTTAAAGTTTTTTTTTTTTTTTTTTTTTTTTTTTTTTTTTTTAGCATTTTACTATATTGATTGACTCAATTTATTATAACTTAGGCTCTTATGGTTAAATTTGTTTCAATTTATATTAATAGAAACAATTGATCTCAATTTTAATCAAGTGGGAAAAACATGAAAAAAATTACCAAAGAAATTCATTTTATTCTATAACTGGGTCGAATTTGTTTAATATTTCATTCTGCGAGCAAATACATATTTCTCGTTGAATAAACAAACGTCAAAGAGTACTACCATCAGTGATATTCGCATAACCATACGTGGCCTTGTTGTATATATTGTAATAGTTTTAATAAATAAAATTTAGGAGGTAAGAAAAAAAAAAATAAAAAAAAAAAAAAAATAACCATACGTGGCCAACTGGGACCAAGTTCGATTACATCCAGAGAGCAACTTTTCATCACGAGTTCCAAGAATTTTGCTACAGATATTTTTCCTTCACTTCCCAGAAAACTCTTGTAACGTCAGAAACCCACCATGTTGCCCTCTCATTATCATCTGACATTAACAGGATGTCTCAGGAGTAAATTTCAGTAATTAAGAGATAGATATTTTTACGGAAAATGTAGTATAGGAATCTCGCTAGTTTTTCTCAAGGGTAGGCACATCCTACCCCCCTCCCACTCCTAAAAGTAGCAACAGTAATTTAACATGTCTCAGGTTTGTCATCATTATTGAATGTAGGATACATTTTATACCAACAACAATATAGACAACAACATATAGAAAAATATTTCTTGGTTAAGAGATTATAACACTGAAAGTAATGTCATCAAGCAGGAATGAATAATTTTTAGAAATACTGAAAATAGTGCGCAATAAATTTTAGATATGAAATCTTGAGTATTAAAAAAAAAGTTTCTTTTTCCATAATATTCTGACGATCAACCAATAGCAAAAAGGAAGTTAAATACTCCCAACAATACGAGTATCCCGATTTATTTATTTACTTTATTTTTATTCTTTTTTTTTTTTAGTATCTCGTTTTTTAATTTTTCTCCCGGGAGTCTTTTGATTGAGAATGGCACCCGGGACTGCATTACCTACTCCATAAATTTCTACCTCCTACATATTTTCTCATCATCCGTTCCTTTCTTACTAACAGATTATTACAAGTAAACCAGAATGGTTCCTATTCATCCCTCTATTTTCAATCCGTTGGTGTTCCTCAAGGTAGTATCCTCGGTCCCAACAACTCCTAACACTATCCTTACTACGTATACTGATGACACGTGTGTACTCACAGTTAATAATAACCCTTTGATTGCATCCCAAACTCTCCAGTCCCATATTAAAACCCTCAAAGAATGGTGTCGAAATCGGAGTATAAAAATAAATCCCATCAAATCACCTTTACTCTTCGTCTTAAACCTTCCGACTGCCCTACAGTATACTTTAATAATGTGGCTCCTACCCCTGTAGAACAGATTCGTTATCTTGGACTGCACCTTGACAAACGATTAATAAAAGACTGAAAAGACAGAAAACTGCACACAGATTCCGACTATTACAACACTGATTTACATGACAATAATAAGGCCCATCTGGACATACGGAGTTGAGCTTTGGGGCTCCACTAAACCTTCCAATTCCTCTCGTATCCATCCTTACAATCCAAAATCCTTCGTAAAATCCTCAATGCTCCTTATTTCGTTACAAATAAAACCATCCATAAAGGTCTAAATGTTCCTTATATAACCGATCTACTCCGAACCCGATATCATTCCTTCCATTATAAATTCCCTAACCATCTAAACCCACTAGTTTCTAACCTTGCTTCTTCTTCTATTCCTGGCAATCCTCCGAGGCGCCTGAAAAGCCTTAAAAAAGCCGTAACCTTATATTGTAAAATGTTTTTAGAGTTCTACTACTGGGTAGTTTCTCTACATGCTGTATCATATCATTATGATCTTACTTCAAATTTGCTTGTTATATTTTATATAAAGTTGCAAATGTCAATAAATAAATTTAAAAAAAGTATTTCAAGTTTTCTATAGTGGGTTATTACTGCAAATAATGCAAAATAATTATTCGTTTTATGTTGTTTTTTTGTCAACAATTTTATTTTAATTTTTTTATTTATTTATTTGTTTATGGGTGAAGATGTAGTTATAACAAAAAACTTAATTTTTTTTAGTATTGAGCATTTTACAAATAAAAGCATAAAAATTTACAAGATATAAATAATGACTAAGAAGTAGAAATAAATATTTTACTGAGTAGAAGTATCAAGAATTTAAAAAGTATACTAAAATCGTTCGTGTTTTTGTAAATGAAATTGTGTTGAAATTCCTCCCGAATACTTCGTCACAAATGAACATATCCATAAAGATATTAACCTATTATAAACTTGTATATTTCAATAAATAAATATATGTCGAAAAAAAAAAATTGGAACTCTTGAGACTGATAGACAGAAGTAAAATTTCGGGAAATAAAATAATATATTAAAATTGATCATACGTTCCCTCTTATAGCTAAAAATTGTTAGTTAAAGAATTATAATAATAATTAGATTATAACAGCCTACGTCAGTTTTAACAGGAAAATGTTTAAGTCGCAAGAGGAGATTATGAAGTAACATGAGATTACTCAATCAGACCGGTACTGCCAGGATTTTAAGTTCATCTGAGTATCTACTCTCCTATTACAATATAAAACGTATCCTGCTTGAATTGACCATCTTTACTCCCTCCTTCCCCCACCAATTTCATTTCATCTCACGTTACGAAATCATTTAACTCATCAATGAATTTTATTATGAATTTTAGAACAACCTTAAAGAGGTTTCATTAAAAAAAATTAAACGAGCTATTTTGAAATTAATGAAGATATGCATTTGAGTTTTCAAATCCATCTAATGCATACAAATAATATAGAATAATTGTCGCAGTAAGAATAATGACTGTATAGTAATACAATACAATTCTATTCAATTAGGACTAAGAGGCATTATAATTGCCTTTTGACAGTATTACTATTCGGAGGAGCCACAGTCGCTAATAAGGTGTATTCGTACCAAAGAGAACTAGGAGAGGGGGGGGAGGTCTTATTGAACAACTCGGACTCAACTGAATGCCACTAACGAAACGGCTTTGCATATGAACCGATGTCAGATCTAATTCGGCTTGTCTTCCCTTTCATTTCTCCTAGCTTTTATTCCCTCTACTGCTCTCTCATGAATTAACGTTTCCTTTCTATTTGAAAATAAAAGAAATGTACTTGTTTCATCAGAGAAATTGTTGAGTCATTTTTTTTTTTGTTGAGAACTGAGCTATACATGACTCCCATATATAAGAAAAATAATATAAGAATTGTTGCACTAATTAAAAATGCAAAAATCATTATATGAATTCAATCAATTAAATCATACATACACACATTTATTTATTATTATATATATAAATCTACTGCTACAGACAAAATCCATGAAGGTAATGGATGCAGTACTTTCTTATTAATAAGTATGGTTACTATACCAATGGTTGTCCAAGGAGGTGATTTGGTCATAATCGTGCCTCACAGCCGGATTAGAACTCAAAAGGACGGTTATTAGCACTAGCGCTAAATTGGATTGGTTCCTAACTACATTGGTGCCGTTTCGAATGCGGCCTGAGGGAGTCGAATTTTATTTCTGTGGTGGTCCAAAGAAATGAAAACTTGACCCCTCGCCAAGGTTAGGATGTAGTGGTAAACTGTAGATAACCCAACTGCCCATATAAGATAAATGACCAAAACGGGGGTTAAAAAAAAAGGATTTGAACTCAGGTCCTAGCAGTTAGTCCCACAATCCCTTACCACTGATGTACCTTGCTCCCCCATATATATATATAAAATGAAAGATTTATAAATTAGTGACAGGAAGGTATATGATGAAAGTATTTCAAATTTAGATTTCTAGCCAAATATAATTAACTATTACCGTCCAAAATGAATTTTTATCTGAAGTTTCTAAATTTGTAATTGTAAAATTATCTTCATAAATCATGATAAAAAACATATTTATGATAATTAATGCAATATACACCGACAAAGACACGTTATGGGTGTATTGCATTCATTTTCAAAAATATGTTTTTTATTATGATTTAGATGATGAAAGTTACGGATTGAGAAACTTCAGTTAAAAATTCATTTTGGATGGGAATAGTTAATTATATTTGGCCAGAAATCTAAATTTGAAATATTTCTATCATATAGCTTCTTGTCACTGATTTACATATCTTTTTAGCTCGTTATATTATATTTCAGTTTGGAGACAATTGATGATAAAAAGTTTTTTTGGAATTTATAGGATGAAGGGCAACACAAATAATCAATAACATAACGGTTTCTTAAAAAAATTTTATTTGCAAATATACAAAAATTCTAAACATATTTATATACAAATATATTTACACAATCACAACGTATGGCAGAAATAACATTAATCAGACAACAATATAACATGGATTCTAATCACACTCAACAAAAAAATTACAACATATTTATTTATTTTTTCAGTTTTTGTACACAAAAAATAAACCATTTTTGTGCAATTATTGAATCATGAATCTTAAATTAAGGAATTCTGAATATCCTATCCTGACTATAACATAATAATTTCCTGGAAATACAAAAACAAAATTATCAACAAAATTACGAAGAGAAAGGATTTGTAATTAAAATTAAACTCTTGACCGAAAAAAATTCAACGGGATGATATATTTTTTTAAGGGGCTTTGTGTTGAGAGAATCTTCAGTATAAATAATTATTTTTTTTAAAAGAAGATAATTACAAGCTCAAGAACAATTAGTGGTTTGTTTTTGTGATACTTTGAGAGATTATGTACGAAATAATTTCCAAATAATATGAAAAGAAAAAATCATTTGACAGTATTAGTCAAAAAAGCTTAATTGGTGTAAGCTAAGTAATATTGGACTGTAACGTCATCTTCATTGTTCATTTATGCAAAATTAATATTTATTTAAAAATTAATTAATGTCAGACTTGGTATTTAATAAAAATATCTAAATTCTTAAATTTAACATATTAAGTAAATTTATTGTGAAATTGTTCGCCTAAAACCCGAGACTTTCACTATAGCGATTGTAGAAGTTAAAATTTTACAGGAGATGTTTTCTTGTTCTTGAATATCATTGCATGCTAGAATAATAATATTGTCATAATGTTACATTTTTAAATATTGTCATAACATAATTGTAGTTTAAGAAATATAAATATAAATAGATAAAAGCTTTAATAAAGTCAGCAAAAGATCATCGCATTTGTTGCAACAACGTTTCGGCACTTAAGCCTTCTTCAGAAATTAAGTTAATCAATAAAGTTATCCAGATCAAGTCATTAATATGTATTTTTTTGGTCAAGACTCCCATTGGAGTCCTGTACTGACAATGACATGAATATGTAATTAAATTTTTTAAGGGTATTAATTGCACTGTATATTACACAAGTATTTCTGTCAATTATTAGATCCATCACAGAATGATGTTTTCAGGCGTATGTGACTTTTATAAATAATTTCATTATTTGATATAAAATATGAATGACTTCATTTGAAATATGATTGAATTTATACGGATTTAAATTTGCGTAAATTGATGATGGTATTTAGGCCGAAATGTTGTTAAATAAAATGTGATGAATGTATTTGTGAGGTTGTTATAACCTTTATATATTTATAAAAAAAAACATGAGATAATGATTTTATGACTAATACAAACCTGGTTTGCAACTTATCGTAGCTAACCAGACCCTAGGTAACAGTGCAATGCAACAAGACTATTTCCCCGACCTGCCAGCTCAGTGCCCCTGGGGGACATCCTCTTCCTGGTCTTCGTAAATAGGGATCTCCCTGCGGGCCGCCAGTTGGTTACTCAGCCAAGGGTTGTGTTCAGATTGCGAAGAACCTTGGCTTTCTGTTTGGAAATACTCCGGTACAGCATACGGTACCTTCTTCTCAACTAAATAAGGTACCTTCTTTTCTACTGTCACTGGGTACGGCTTGGGTACCTCAACTGGGTACGGTTTGTCTACGGGTACTTCCACTCGTACAGGTACTTTTTTCTCAACCAGATAAGGGACCTTTCTCTCCACCGTTACATGAACATGGTACGGCTTAGGAACCTCGACGTACTGCTTGACTGGTACAGGAACCTCCTTCTCGACAGGGTAAGGGACCTCTTTTTGCACAAAGACAGGTACCGATTTGTGTACGTGGTATGGTACAGGGTTGTTGACTGGTATCTTAACAGGTACTTGCACCTCCTTGTAGACGGGATAGGGCTGGGGTACTGGTACGTGTACAGGTACTGGTACTTCCTTCTCAACCTTGACTGGGTATGGCTTGTCAACATGGTAGGGCACTGGGCGGTCGACGTGTACTTTGACTGGGTACGGGACGTGCTTGACAACCTCAACGGGGTATGGCACCGGCTCATGCTTGGTGATGACATCAGTTCGAACGTGGTAAAGCTTACTCTGAGTGGCCTGATCGGCCAGAGCAGCGGACACCAGCCCGCAGAAGACGAGAAGTATGCTCATGGTGCAGAACTTGGAGAGGACTGAGCATTGACCACGCTCCAGAGTCTATTTATATGTATGAGGCCAGCAGTCCACAGCAAACAGATTATCTAACGGCCACATAACACAGTCCTTAGCGATGGGACTCTACCAGTGCTCTGTTTGCATGCTAACTACTTCAGTAGAATTTAATTCAAAAATAAAGTCTCCGGAACTCTCTGCACTTTCCGGTAGCTAATGAAAGTCCGACGTAAATTTAGTTAGCGTTAATTAGGAATCCCTGTTCTGACTATTTCATATTCATCCAAGATAATTAATATTTGAATAAAAATATACATTCAAAAAAGTTGTTATGTTATGTTAAGTTATGTTACGCTCGAAAAATTTCTATTTCACTAAATTACCTTTTTCAGGAGATTTAAAAAAGGTAGGTAATTTCAATGATTTATCTTTTTGAAAAAAATCCTTGATGAAATACGGTTGTTCAAAAATGAAGAACCCAGTGAAATTTATTCCAACCATATATACATTTTTTATAGAACCATTCTACACAAAATCCCAAATTCTCCTCTAAATTTAGTCCAAATCGGATGAGCTGTTTTCGAAATTTTGAGTGCTGAA
>NW_027107578.1:1618884-1619673 GCF_000696795.3 Halyomorpha halys | reverse complement strand
CGTTTACTTATACAAAGTCAAAAGTAGAGGATGGAACCGGATAAAATCAATATGAGACCAAGGTCTTCGGCCGCACGATTCCTAAAAAGTTTGTCAAAATTGAACTAACGGATTGGGTCGATTGATTATGCCCAAACGTAAATTTGACTACTGACCGACAGACAAACATCAATTTAAAATATTTATTAATTTAAAAATAGTAATGTTAAAATTTTTCGTTTGACAGTTATAGCTTTCAAAGTTTTACATAGTTTTTTCGGTCTGGTTATAGGATTTTTCTAATAATATCTTATCCATCATCCACTGAATCTTTCTTTAAAATAGAATCTTATTGACGAACATTGTGTGTTAATAATTAATGCGATGAAACGGTATTTAGTGGTTCATAAGAGACTTAATAATGACAGGAATATATCCTTTATGTGATCAATGCCCTTTATTGATAAGTGTATTCATTTGGAGTTGGTTGCTGATAAGTTCAATATTAACAAGAGATAGCTTTATAAACACCCTTTCATTTTTTGATTGGACTATGGTGATATGGAAATGCCGCGAAATAGCTTGGATATTCCGAAGATTGTTACACTTGGCTTATAGAGAGAGGCATACTTTATTATTATTGCTATAGAAATAAATGTTTCAAATGTTAAATTATAAAATTACTGTCAGCGTTGTATACCAAAGTTGCGGCCGATTTGTGGTTTTATTTGCCCGAATCTCTACTATTTGTGAAGATATAGGAAAACTATAAATTATTATTGAATCATTATTCCAAAATCCAAAATAAAA
>NW_027107578.1:1585953-1611459 GCF_000696795.3 Halyomorpha halys | reverse complement strand
ACATATACATACACCCCTGAAATGGTTGACCAAATTTGTTCCTATTTTTTTTTTATTTTGCAATGTTTCGGCCCCTTAATTTTTCGTTATTAGAAAAAAATGTTACTTTTTGAAAAAAAACTGTACCTTGTGGAACATTGTACACAAAAAGTTGTATTAGAGGTCATGTCATGTGTATTATATTTTAAAAGGAAATCACGCCCACTTTAAGTTAAATGAACTCAAAAATGAATTTTTCGTGACTTCATCGTTGGCATAGTCATGAATTCTGATACTTAACTGTATATAGTTTTCAACTAAATTCTTTCTCCTCTGAGACTCTTGTAATAAGAGGTGTGCTTACAGAAGTGCAACAGGGGTCTGATGTTAGATTTATATAAGACTAAATTATATTGTGTGAGGGACGAGATGTTATGCACTTATGGAGTTGTGTTTTAGTTAGCGACTGGTTGAGGTTGGCCTTTAAGAAGTTCCAACACAATGCTCTTACCATTAGCATACAGAACAGACCAGGTTCGTGTCGAACAGAGTCGATATTCCGTCGCATTCTTCCTCCGACGTGACTAACATATCATCTTAACTTTTATGAAAATACCTTTATCGACATAAGTACGAGCACGAGCTAAGAAATCAAATTTATGACCTTTTAAAAAATTCTTTTATAACACTCGACTTAGCGTATAAGAGTTGTGTTTCTAAAATTCTTTAAAAATGCAACTTCATATTAATATGAATTTAATTCATTTTATATCTGTAAAAATTGTTTTATAATCTACAGATGTGATACCTTTCGATTTATTATGTTTGGCAGTTTTTTAAAAATAATAATGATTTGTTCTTGTCAATGAAATTAGAAATTAATTGAAAAAAAGATTTCATTATTTTTTCTAATAAATATGATTAACTGATTAAAAATAATATGACAAATGTTACTTACTTTAGCTTTGCATAAGTAATGGAAAGAAAAAAAAAGGTAATAATTATGAAGTTCAGCCAATATTTTTAAAAAAAATGTATTTATTGATATTTACAAATATACATTGTACATATATACCTGATGTACATAAATACATCAAGTAAATTTGAGGAAATCATAATGATATGGCACAAGCATGTAGAGAAACTACCCAATGGTAGCACTCTAAAAACATTTTCACAATATTAGGTCTCGAGGCCATCTTCTTTTCAGACGCCTGGGAGGATTGTCCGGAATAACAGAGGAAGCAAGATTAGAAACTAATGGGTTTGAGTGGTTAGGGAGTTTTAATGTAAGGATTGATATCTGGTTCGGGCTAGATTGGTTACAAATGGAACATTAAGGTCTTTGTGGATGATTTTATTTGTGACAAAGTACGGAGCATTTAGGATTTTAGGAAGGATTTTGGATTGTAAGGATTAGATACGAGAGGAATTCGAAGGTTTAGTGGAGCCCCAAAGCTCAACGCCGTATGTCCAGATAGGCCTTTTAATTGTCATGTAAATCAGTCTTTTGTAATGGATTGGAGGTTTGGACTGTTTGTCTTGTAAGTGCTGTAATAGTCGAAATCGACGTGCAGTTTACTGTCTTTTCAGTCTTGTGTGAGGATTCCAGGTTAGTCGTTTGTCCAGATGTAGTCCAAGGTAGCGGATCTGTTCAACAGGGCTAAGGGCAACATTATTGAAGTCGTAGGGTAAAGGTAATTTGATGGGCTTTGTTGGAATTTATTCAGCCAATATTTGATTTGAATTTTCCAGAGTTATCTTTGTTTCAGGCAACTTTAGTAAAACTTTAAACTAGAAACAGGTCAATAAGCTACCGGAGTTATACTAAACTCTTAGACAAATCTATGTTATACAAATCTTAGTTTTACCAACTCATTCGTAAACATCGTCTTGTAATAGGCAAGTCTCATGTTGATAATTCTCAAATTAGAGGTTTCATGTGTATAGTAAGTTTGTTGTGAGACCGTTTTTATAGTTATTTAATACTTTATTGTACATACGGAGTTTGTAAGTCGTTGTGTAAGTTCATGTTAACGATGAAGTTAGGAGTTGTTCTGATAACTCCATCTTTGCTAGAAATTGTTTCAGTGTTAGTAAGTTAGTTGTAAGTCAAATTCAGTCTGAGAAGGTAATTATAAATAAATCTTTAGGTTTTCCGCAAGTTGTAATTTATATCCTTTATTTAAAATACTAAGTAATAATTTGAATAAAAAGTTAAGTTTTTTTAAAATTTTTTCGTCAAATGTTTCAAAAACTGAAACATTCGTAATTGTCACTATTTCAAACATGATCCTCGTTCTCAACTAAGCACTCAGCTGACGTCGAACGTGATTATAGCAGAAACCGAAACATTGGTGAATCACTTATAAATTGTATAGATGTCGGCAGTAGAAATATGAGAGACGTTGGAATTTGTATAGTTATTTTTTTTATTTTCATTTAAAAAATTACATCCAATATGGTCTGACTAGAACAGAACATCTATTGGTGCTAAAATAACACATAAAAATGATAGACATAAGTAAAAATAAATAAAATGTAAATATTACAGTTTAGACTATTAGGGCCTTGTGGAGGCTAAACAATTTTTAAGTTAGATAAGCACAATATAAACTGATCTCAGGTGATATAACTAATATTTTAATTAACAACTACTAAAATGAAAATAAAATAAAAAATAAAAATAAAATGATATTTATGAAAAAAAAATAATAATAATAAAAATAACTGAAAGGATTTCGAAGTGATTAATAAATCTCCAATTATACAATTAGTGAATTAATTTAATAACGAGAATAAAACAAGATGATACAGAATATAACGAAAACAAGGATCCAATAATTTCTATTACTAAGCATACACATACATTGCTAATACAAACTGTAATATAGTAAAAAAATTATGTGGAGATAAGAAAAAAAATACAGGGAGATATAGACATTTAGTAAATCAAAATCAATTATTGTGAATCATAGAAGTAAGAAAGTACTTAGTTAAATATGTTTTTTTTTTTATTTATTTTTTTTTATTTATTTTTTTTTTTATCTGGTAAGCGATTGAACAGATATGGCATAATATAGTCTAATGTACGTTTAACAAATTTTTTGTTATAAGGTGGTTCGATAAATTTAATTTTGTTCCTAACATGTTTTAGATATATTATTTCTTATCTAAATAATTGGTTAACAACAAATTTTAAGATAATTCTATAAAAATAAAAGAGTTTAGGTGATAAAGTACCAAGATTTTAATTTTTTTTTAAATTTTAAGATTTTCTGTTTTATTATTGCGGCGCGTATTTGTTCTTAATGTTTGATTTTGTAGATTTGCAAGTTTTGATAATCGACTATCAGCACTGGCACCATAACATTCGATCCCATATTTTAATATTGATGCAAATAATGCTTTGTACACCATTATTAAAGTTTCTCTGTTAAGTAAAAATCGGAGGTAATAAATTTTATATGAGGATACTATTAATCTCTTTAAAACATTTACTATGTGTGGTTCCAAAGAAAAAAAAAGTAACACCTAGGTGTTTTATATTTGTCTAAAACATTTAGTGTTTTATAGCAACATATTTTCATACTATTAATGTTAGTGAGAAAGTCATGGGATAAAATTTCAGTGTCGTCTCACGTGTTAAGAATAAGGTTTCTATAATATTTAAAATTACGACATAAAATCGTATATACAAGGTAGAAAACCTCGGTTATTTTTAAGCTGTAAGACATTTGATAAGTTTTCTATCAAAAATCAATACAGCTTTTGGAAATTAATAATTTAAAAAGTATTATGAGAGCATCTCATTAGAGTATAGTTAAATTTATATTGAAAATGTAAATTTGTAGCACTGACTTAAAAGGTGAAAAAATATACTTTTAAATAAACTAAACACTTGTAATGATGATTTGTTAGTTGACCGTGGATTACATATGTGAGAAGAAGATGAATGAAATTTGGTGAGGGAAAGAAAGAGAATAAGGAAGGATGGTAGAGAAGAATTTATTTGCTCCTACTGTTTATTTACTATCTTTTGTTCTATTTTATCATCTTTCCTTATTTTCTTTTTTCCAACACCTACTTTATTAGTTATATTCACCACACCTGATCACTTACTACTCTTTGCTTACATAAATTTATATCTACTTCTTTAATTTTGTCATTCTACTTACATATTTAATTAATTACCTATACTTTTTTTTATTTTTTATATTAATTCAATTTCAAATAATTTCCAATTTTGTACATGTTTTTATTAAGTTGATTCGCATATCTATATTATTTTCTTTTTTTATTCTTAATTTTGATATTACTATACAGTATGAAGTACGCCTTCAACTAAAGGCCAGACGCACATTCGCTTTTGATTAGCTAGTGGGATGTAGTGGACTGTATATAATCAAAATAAAACATGGTTAACTAAATAAGGAAAATCCATTGTGTAAGTAACAGGTAGTAGGGGGTGTCCGAAATAACATTTGTAGTTAGATGTGTTAATGAAGTTGGAATAACTAGGCTGTAGAAAACTGTAGATTTAATGATGTGATTGATGAAAATGGATGTTAATTACTGATACATGGACTTACTATTCCATTCTTCCCTCACTCCTTGATTTCTCTATAATTCCCACATTTCTTGATTTCTCTCTCTCCTCCTCTGCTCCAGGAGGTGGGTGTCACTTCAGAGTCTCCCTACTCGCGAATTTACACTTAAGATGATAACAGTGATGAAAAGGAGAGGACCAAGATGGCTCTCTGATGCCAGGTTGCTTCTATTCCCACCAAGAGCGCTGGAGGAGATAAGCTTTTGTTGTTGGCCACATGGTGCGCTGGTAGTGCCTTTCTTATGGGAGTCTCCCACCATCCATTTCATACTTTCGGTTAACCTTAAGTTAACCCGAAACAATTACTATTTCCCCTGTATATTATTGTATATAGTTCAATATTCTTATAATATTACAATATGAATCTTCTTCAACACTACTTATGTAACAATATTATCTGTCAACTCCACATGCTTCTTTTTTTTTCGATATTTTCAGTTAATAATGTAATATAATACATGCCAAAGCACGATTCCGCTGACGTCTTTGGGCGACTCAAACTGGCATGTGATGGGTCAAGAAACATTGCCCTAAACCTGAGCTTAGCACTGACGCACTAAAAACAATTTATGAGCTATACCCCATAGAGCAATGGCTACACATTTGCACCGATGGGGCTGCCTCTGGTATTAACAAGGGAGCTGGAGCAGGTGCATACTTGAGCAAATTTCAACTGTAATTTCCCGTTGGAGCTGGATATGACAATTATGATAGAGAAATGCAGGCTATTTGCTTTGTGATGCCACTATTGAATGCGATGACAACACTGTAATCTTCAGCGACTCCCAAGCCGTAATGCAAGAATTAACAACACCAGGTATCTCAGAGTCACACACGGAAGAAAAGTGTAGAAACAAGGCTGATCTTATGACGAAAAGAGGAAGGATTATAGGTCTGCAGTGGATACTAGGCCATGTTGGTATATATGCCAAAGTACAAGCTGACAAGTTGGCTAAGCTCGGTTGTGCAGAGAACCAGCCTGTTCGACCACTTTCCTACAGAACATAAGAATCAATTAAAAGTTTTTACTGTAAGGAGTGGACAAGCACTAGGCACAAATTTCAAAATACAAACTCAGTTCTTAGCAGAGCTGACGGAATGACTTGTTTTCGTCTAGTAACAGAACATGATCTGCTCCAAAAACACCTCCATCGAATAGGCATCGTAGATTCACCGAAATCTAATCTCTATGCAAGATAAGAGACCATTTTTTGAAGTGTATTGGTCTGGAAGACCAAGATGCGGACCAACTAAGGGCAAAAGTAAACTTGGTCTGTGAAAGGGAAAATGGCATAATAGCCTACTTCCTGTAACGTAGGAAAAAATAAATAAATAATAATTCCATTTAATCATTATGTTGTTATCTTCTTTTCGTTCTTAGCCCTGATGAAGACCTTAAATTATGGCCGAAACGTTGACACTAATAAGTAAGTTTTTATTTATTTTTGTCCTTAACTAACCGCACCCCCTATTCTTCTCATATAGATAGTGTTTTAGTATAGAATTTTAATTTACCATAAAAAAAACTCCTGATGTAAAACATTCGTGTCAACGCAGATTATCATTGATAGGGATTATTAATTCTGGTAGATAAAATAAATTAGACCAAGATATATATGGATTAGAAGTCATATTAATGTAAGTTCTTCGCCGGCTTCATTTTTTTTAAATACCCCCCTCTAAGGCTGCCTATAGTAAGGTTAATTACGACTTGGTGTTGGACCTTAGTGCTAACCTAATCATCAGGTCCATTAGTTCATTTATCGAAAGCTAAAGTAGTCTAAATTCTACCAGAACGAAATGCAGACTTCGATAATAATCGTGCAAACTTCAGTAGTTCGATCGGCCTCACGTAATTCCCAGAGAATGGTTACGGGTTTATGTAAGTAGTACTATTAAGGAGAAGGGTTGATATTAGAAGCCTCTTCTAAAAGGAGTTCTGAATTGTATAATTGTCTTAGTTTGTATAATTGGCTGCGAATGGTATTCAACGACCCCCTCTACTTCGTTTTGATTGAGACCTCCAATCTTGTGGTCAACTAATTTCTCCTAACAGAAACCTGACGGAGCTTTGAAGATGAGTCATGTTTTATATTCTTCTACCGGTGCAGTAAACAGAAAAACATTTCAACTCCAGTCTTATTACTCTAATAAACGTATACATACAATATTAAAAATATCAAATAGAGAATGGATATCAATCTTTAAACATAGGCAACACTCATCCATTATTTTTGAACTAATTATTAGACAATGGTGTATTAATCATTAATTATATCAACAAATAAGAACAATAAAAATATTTTTTCGAAATCATATCAATCTTTAAAAAATTAAAGATAACAGAGAGGCGAAAAGAATAGGAAGACAGAATACTACCTCTATTTCCTAAAGCAGGAAAGGTGAATGACGTATTTCTAGTAATCGTTGGCCATTTCAACCAAAAATGCTGGATACATGGAGAAATAAAATAAAGAATATAATGGACTAGCATATGATTCCAGTCACTTGAGACTTGTTTCTCCGAGGAAAAAAAGTAACAAAAGAGATTAAAAGGGATAGAATATAAACTACGCTTATCCCCCTTTTTAGATCCACGCTAGTGAGTCTTGGACAATTATTTCGAGACATGAGCCAACTTCAAGCAATATAAATGAGGTACCTGAAAAGGATGGAAGGAAAGCAGTAAGAGATCAAATCTCTTCTGAAATATCCTAAAGGAATATCAACTTTTAAGAAATTGTATAAAATATATGATACAAAAGAAGTAATCAATTATTTTATTTATATTTGGGCATGAAGTAAATGAGTATTATTATAATACTCACTAGCTGAAAAGAAAACCAGTAATTAAGATAAAGTGGTAAATTGACTAGAAAAAGAAATTGAGCACAAATATAAAAAAAAAAAAAAACACTATATATAAATAAAAAGAGTTATAATAAATTTAAAAAAATATTCTACAGACAGTAAATTTAAGACGATAACCTAATGCAAATTAAATGTTGGAATACAATGTTGATATAACATAAATGAAAAAACAAATATAAAGTTATGGATAGGATTAATATGTGATATGAGAAGATGAAAGGTTGAGAAATTCGAAAATAAGTTAATTGTTATTTATTTTTAACAGAATTTGATGATTTTTTAAAACTGAAAAAGACATACGTAAATTATAGAATAGATTACGCAATATTATATATTAACATAATTTTAAAACGTTAAATTTTAATTAAATTATCCGTTAAAAGTCCTAGATGAGCTAAGAAGCTCTAAATGTTCCATTATAATAATGATTTAAAGAAGTGGAAAGTGCTTGATTTTTTCTGAAAAGTACTATAATTTTATAGTAGAAAACTGTTTGTTGTGGAATACTTTATCAGTAAACAGATACTTTCATCAGTATATACATATACAGTATATACATTCAGATACTTGTTATAAATATAGCCAATTTCTTAATTATTTAATTTTTTATAAAGGAAGAAACATGGGTGCACCGAACTTCTCTGAAATCTTGATAACCACAAAAAATTATTACAGACATTACAAGTAAACAAGATGGTTCTGATGCACAGCAAACAGGGCCTATTGAACCCCATAGGCTTGATAACGCTGGTTGGTAATAAATTATCAGAGGCGGTAATTAAAGTAAAGTGGGCTAATTGCACACGATAGTTACACAGTCCGCTCAACATCACCGAAACACTATCCTTATGTGATCGGTTGGGTAATTGTGAGAGATTCCATCAACAGCGCTGATCAAGAAGGCGTTGGTACAACAATATAAAAAGTGAAGGAGCTCCAGCTTTAGTATCAATCTCCAGCTAACTTCTGAACTGACACCATGATCTACCTCTTGTTCTGTGCTTACCTGACTGCGACCGCAGCGTTCAAGATCGAGCATAGCCCGACCCACAGCCACTACCATCACGTCAGGACGGACATCATCACCAAGGAGGAACCTGTCCATTACCCGGTCGAGGTAATCAAGCATGTACCTTATCCGGTCAAAGTACCAGTAGAACGTCCAGTGCCCTATCATGTCGACAAACCTTACCCAGTCCATGTTGAAAAAGAAGTGCGTGTACCTGTTCATGTTCAAGTACCTCAACCCTACCCAGTCTACAAAGAAGTCAAGGTTCCAGTCAAAGTAACGGAAGAGCGCCCAGTACCGTACCACGTACCCAAACCGTATCCAGTGACTGTGGAGAAGAAGGTGCCTTATCCTGTCGAAAAGGAAGTCCATGTGCCAGTAAAGCAGTACGTCGAGGTGCCTAAGCCGTATCACGTACCTGTCGTAGTTCACAAGAAAGTGCCTTATGTCGTAGAGAAGAAAGTACCAGTTCAAGTACAAGTACCAGTTGAGAAGCCGTACCCAGTCGAAGTGCCCAAACCGTACCCAGTGACAGTAGAGAAGAAGGTACCTTACATCGTAGAAAGGAAAGTACCGTACACAGTCAAAGTGCCACAATACGTAAAGGTACCAGTTCCTGTTCACAGTGAACTTTCTGCCTTGAAAGATGGTTTTGACCACTATCACTTCTGAACATTTCTGCATGTTTTTCAATGTTAAATAATAATCAGTTCAAATAAACGTAAAATTTGTACATGATGTAAATAAATAATATTAAGTACCTATAGTGTTTCATATATTCTTACCCAACCTTGCTGCCTACCTGTTCATGAATACCATTTAAAAATTTAACATTAAATATGCTAGTTGTGAAAATGTAGACAATGGATTTTTTTTTTCCGTCGGAGAGGGTCAATTGCTTCTTAAGGAATATATTGTTCCATTTACATAAAAGTTTACTATAGCTGAGTGTGGCCTACAAGTGGTAATAAAAGACAAAATAAGCTTAATGTGAAATCAATTTTTTCTAAAAAGAAATAAAAATCTTCTGGTAGAGAGCAACGAAAATGGGACGATTATTAATGGTAAGCAGATATTTATATCATTCTCCTTTTCTTCATCGTGAAACAATTCTTAAATTGTTGTCCCCAGACTGCTTTTACTCGAAGTATTCCGTAAGTATAATCTTTAAGTTGTTCAGATTCTGTTTGTTACTAAACAGCAAACGACAGTTTTCATTATTAATCTTTTTATTGACTATTTATTTAATTTTTTTCTATCTCCTATGCTATAACATTTGCTAAGTAGATAGCTAATTCCAACATTGTCAAAATAATATTATTTACACAATAGACAAAACATTGCAATTACTAAAAATGAGTCCGGGGATAACTTAGCGATACAAATTTAAAATGCATTCTTCCAGTCCAGGTTTGTGGTGATAATCTCTCGCTTTTTTTTTATTATTTATTCTTATCTTTATTAATTTTACCATCTATAACCTACCCAGTTTTGAATAAATATTTATTTGGAATGGAAACTTATTAACTAATGTTTTGGAGGAAAAGCTAAATATTTAGTGAAGATATTTTTCAATAAAATAATAATCATGATTTCAAAATGTATCAAAATAGCAATTTATAAAACTGTTTAACGAATATATTCATATCCACTCAAAGCTGACAACTTTACTAAATACTTATAATTATGGTCATCCGTACATGAATTAAAAGAGATGGTCCCGGTTGCAAAAAAAAAAAATTTTTTTTAAGATACACAGTAAGTGAAGCTAACTTAACTAGTATAAAAATGATATGTAAATAAAACAGATATAAATATGGAGTTATAAAAAGACATGTGTACAAATGAACAAACATAAATCTAAAATAGCAATCTAAATATGAATACCAGAAAAACATTATATTAATTAAAACAGTGATGAGTTGTGATTGAGAATTGATAAAATAATATATATTACCAAACAGATCTATTAATTTAGTAATATCGTTATATAAAAATGCAATACTATTTTTATATATTTTAGTTGGACACCTCTCGCGTAAGATGTTTCCTTCTTATCTTTAATTCATTCAAAATATTGGCGATAATATGTTCATTCGTATTAAAGTATAATATTAATATGATATAAAAGTTTACGTAATAAGTAATTATTTTTCACCACAGGAAATTATCACTTCAATTTTACACTTATGATTCAGATATCCTAAATCTTACGATAGCCGTAAATTGTACCCGCTGAGACCTCATCGCTAGGCCGAACATAAACGTTTCTTTGAGATGGGCTAGTGGGTTAGTGGGCTAGGAATTTACGTTGGGAACAGGTGGGTTTAAATAATTTGGGACATGAAAATTGTAAATCGGTTGAACCTCATCCTTAATCCTCGTATACCTACAAACAGACAGATTTTAATATTCCCTATTTGTGGCTAGTTGGGTAAAATTTTCAAGAAAATCTGTTTTTCAGATTTATTAATTTTTACAACATTTATTGGTGGCGATACTGTAGTAAGTTACTAAATGAAGTTAATTCCATTTCATTCAATAAGGAATGGAAAAGCTCCAATAAAAAAAATACTTTGACGGTTTAATGGTAAATCTTTAAGCCTATATTATCCCAAGAAGTATTTTAGTATAGACATTACTGCATAAAGGGCGTTTTCCAATTTTAGGCGCTTATATTGCTCGATTGAAGCCTCCTCTTCCCATTTTAAATATTTTTTTTCCAAATGTGATAAAGAACCGTCGCTAAAAAGGTGGTTTAGTGGGGCAGGTTTGCTCGGGCAAGATTGCCTTCTAATATATTTTGTGTTGCGTTGTGTAGTTGGACCCATGCGTAATTCGTGAGCTTACACGAAAACTGCTCATTTTTGGTCTTTACTACACATGATCCAATCTACGTTGCCGGAGAACGCACTAGGGAAATGATGTCCACGTCGGAATCTTTAAAACCCAATACAAACCGTCCCGATTCACCGACTTATCTGAACCAGAGTTTTGAAACCCATCACCTTTCTTAATAGTTTCATCAATGTTCTAGTAAGAATTTAGGAACCAATTGAGATTCCTCACTTTCACTCCACAATGGCCCTTTTCCCCAACCCCTGACGGCTACTTAAGTTGCCGCCGTGAACTAAACAAAGTGGGAGTGTCAAGATTCAAAAATGAATGTTAACTGCCCCAGGCGGGAATCGAACCCACAACGTTCTGAACCGAACGCACTGGAACCTGCACCCCAAACCGCACGGCCGTCACGTCCCTCCCCAATCATATGACTCTATATTTACGTATTCTGTATTACTCTAATTAAAAATATTTATTTATTTACTCGGTAATAGTAATTTACTTATTACTTTTATTATCTGTCATATATCATCGTGACCTTGATTTCTCTCACAATAGAATATTTCCTTCAACTATTTTTTTTTTTTTACTTTTCAAGTAACACATTAATTATCAACAATTATTACTGCCACCATATTATTAATTGATGAGTTAATAATTAAATAACATATATAATAAGTTAATAAATAGATCTATTTGGAAATGTAATTTTTTTTTTTTTTATCAGCTTATAACTCAATACTACTACGGAAGATGATATATCTTTTTGGTAATCATATTTAATTTCCTAACTATTTTTGATTTATGTTACTTTATATGTACGTTTTTATAACTCCACCTCTATATATTTACTATTTACATGATAATTTTATACTCTTACAGTTGAAACGTTGTATTTATTGATCGAGAACCCATCCATCTTCTTCTAAGACTACTTCTGAATGTAAAGAAACAAATAATTTTTAGTTTGAAATATAAAAAAATATTTTAGCCTTGTACATGATAGTAGAATCCATTGTAATTATTACCGGTTGCTTAATTCGACGAGAGTTGGAAGTAGACCGTAAATGAATGATTTTTAGTTTCATGAAAACTCTTTAGTTAAAATATACATTAAAAATTGAAAATCAAGTCGAATTATGTAAAGAAAGCTTATAAAATAAATTATTATACCCAAAATCGTTTATATGCAATGTAGGTTAGACAATATAATCTATCGTCAAACATTCCTGTAATAAAGTGGATTGTTTAGAGCTAATTTTAACAGAATGTCAGATAGAGCAATATTGAGGTTTGGTAACTTGTAGCTAACAATGTTCATAACCGGGACTGCCGCCGGCTCCCCTCTGATTGGCGGAAGTGGTGGGTAAACAACAGGATTCGATAGCTGTTTAACTGAATCGATTAGTAACACTGAATCTTGTGGAAGGGAGGAGTTCCGGTAGAGGGGGTCGCTAAATATGAAGTGAAGGCACAGGTACCTTTCATTAATTTAAAAAGCACCCTGCCCCGCCCTCAATGGGGACTCACTGATTAACAGAGTGAAATATTAAGTGCTACAAATCTCAGAGTAAGGATTAGGTACCCAGTTTTAGGATTACACAGCAATCTCAGGTTATTAATATCAGGACGAATCCCTAATTAATAGCCACATTAGGATGGATTGGGGATTCGTGGTTCCACCTTTTATTATATAATTACATTTTTATCCTTCCTTAACCTTTTTGTCTCTTGGAATGAGCATACCGCACAAAACAATTTGCCTCAATCAGTGAATCATAACGATCCATTGTATAAAATATTAGGTAAAGAAGTGCATTTGATTAAATGAAACTTACAAGCCGACAAAGAAAATATAACCTATATTATTGTTTGAACTATTACAATAATTAATTGATGATCATAATTAATAGTTAACTTATCACTGATAAAACATATGATTTGTTTAAGTAGTGACAAATCTGACGAAAAAAAATTATTTTAAGATAATACCGTAATTTTTTTATTCTATACCAAAGCTAGTAGGGCTGTCACAAATTAACCACAGTCTATAATCAACAGAATAACTTAATTTCAAAATAAAAAAATTATTTTTTTTGTCAGATGTGTGTGCAACCATAAAAGCAACACAGTGATATGTATTATTATTTTTGTTTTGTACTCGGACCTTGCAACCTACGTTGTAATGCAAAAGTTATTGAAATTTCAAAATTAAATTATAATAATATATTACCTGTATGACCTGAAAATACCCAAAACTATATAGTTTGACTCAAGATGGGTAAAGGTCCTGAGAGAAACAAGGTAATCAACTTCTGGTCCAAACTGTTATTGATGTCAGAAAAGAGACCCCCCAAAATATTCTATTGTTCCAACAGTCCAAGGATGTTTGATACAGAGATCACTAACGTAGAATACAACTGGGTCTCCCAAGTTAATATGATAGTCAATCAATAGGAATGTAGAAATGAATTTAATGCTTTACACGAAAACGGAATATTGAATCATAAAGGCGATATTCTGGAAAATATACTGAACCATAACTTCTCAACTGATGTCAATAGAGCATTGAACTCAGAGAGTATTCCGATCACTTTGTAGTTTCAACCTACTTAAACCTGTAACACATTATATATTTAGGCAAAATTAAAATAATTAAGGTGGATAAACAAATTGAAAGGAGGAACCCCGAAGCTCATCAAACTACACCCTGGAAGCAAAACTCTCACGAGGCAAACGAACTCCACTCTAAAAGCTATTTCAATGATATTCTGTACTATATCCTCCTACATTGCCCAACCTTTAAAGAAAATAGATAATATATCTTAAGCCTCTGTGACCTACACTGACTTGTGATTATTATTATTATGTAATGGGGTAAAGTATATTATAGCATTAGTTTTGTATTATCCAGCCTGTTTTATCGTTTGTTTATTGTTTATGTAACGGAATACCAGATTCAGGTTGTTACTAAACTGTATCTGTAAAAGACATTTTCATTCAAGAAGAAATATATATTCTATTCAAATGTAACGTAAGATCATGATATATAGATGTAATAGTAGTATTTAATAGAGATTTATTCGAAGTAGCAAATGAGAAGAATAACTAGAGATTTTTTTATTCACTGTTTTTATTTAAAAATCACAAGAATTCAAAACTTGTGAATTCAAGACACGATCCTGAATTACTTCAGCTTTAGTTATTTCAGTATCTAGTTGATTTCATTTAACTTTTTTCATAACATCAACCAGAATACTGATAGTAATTTTCACTGTCTTTAAATATCTTTAAAAATTATCTTTAGTGCCGAACTTCATCTTTAATAAAGATAGTAATCTTTAATAAAATCTGTAACTTCTTGCAATGAAGAGTCCCGGACCTTCATCAGAGCCCCGAGAAATTTCGTTAAGGGGAGAATGAAGTGCGTACTTAAACTTAACTTGGGCATCACCCACTTCCAAAGTAGAGCAAGGATTATCGGTCGTATTAATTTTGTAATATCATCAGATACAAGATCCTGGATGCTTATCTCCGTTGCTGAATCATGGGCGCTTCAATACTCCAATACTTTCTTTCAAAAGTAATTTATGTAATTATACCTGTATAATTATCCTGTAGGATGTCTCATGGATAATTGTTCTAGCTGAAAATATGTGTTCAGCATCTAAATCCAAGAAAAAAAATTATATGAAGGTATCTCCATTAACAATATATTCTCGTGTAAATTTGATCATTGTTATGAATTATTTAGGTTATAATTACTGAATTAATATCTGTAGATTCAGTCTAAACCCAACCATTCATCACAAGTAGAATGCCCCCTGCTCATTCATGACAACGCTAACGGCGAGTAAGCGCCACAGTGCTCCCCTGCACATAGCGAATCCTAGAATCTAACTTAGAATGCACTTCAAGCAAAGAAAAAATATTTATATTTACTTGTATTATGTATTGTTATATACAAATATGGTTTTGTTTGAAACAATAAAATTAATAGAAGGGTGAAAAAAAATTAATATCTGCTTAGATATAACATTAACATATTAGATGGTGTTCTGCACTAAAACAGGCTTGGCATCTCTATTCTACAGCAGCAGAAAATAGCTAACATTATGGATACATAATTTTCTAATTATTCTATTAATCGTTTTATTCATTAGTTGTTTTTGTTCTTAGCCCTGACTAAGGCTAAAAATTCTGGACGAAACGTTGGCATTAATAAATGAGTTTTTAGTTATTTGTGTTATTCACTTACCACAACCCCAACGATATATATTATCCACGCTGAACAACCTTAATTGTTATAAATCATCATCACTAACATAAATAAATATCTGCAACAGCCGGATTCGAACCCGATTACTTGGAGTTATTAGCATTGTGCCTTACGACTGAATTTATTTATTTTATTTAAATTTGTAAGAAAATCACAATGCAATCAAAGGGAGACGACTCAGTAAACTATATATAATACATTTCATGCATTATACGTGTATGAAATACTAATTTTATTTTAATGAAGCGTTCGAAAAAAAAAAAAACTAAAATAAATTACATTGAAATTGAAACTGTTTATCTCAGAAAAATAAAAATTAATTGTTTTTTTATTTTCATTTTATTAAGAAGAACGTACTACTAGAAAATTTTCAGTACAATGAACTTTTATTTTAGTATCTAATCAATAATTGTTTCGAGATAAAATATTTTGTTTTACTAAAAAAGTGGGGAGGAGTCCATATTTTCCTCAGTATAAGTCACAACTCAACTTAGACTTTTTTGTTTATAAAATAATTATGATACTATAGTATCTAAAAACTGGAAAACGACGTTAATCTCGGTGAATCTCTTTAAAAATATATATTTAAATTAAATAGGACAGATATATTCAATTTAAAAACAAAATAACCCCGTCCCCTAGCCGTTTAAAACTAATAAATAAATACAGAAAATAATAAGTGACGGAGCGGTATAAAAAAATTAATACGAGAGAAAATATCATTTGAAAGTTGTTTAATATAACAATACAAATGTTTATACTTCTTACTGAATTGAATAGATATTATTTTTATACGTAAATTTTATAAAATTTAAAAATACGTCAACGAATGGAATATTTTCATATATGAGATGAGGAAAATGTGTTGCCGTAATCACCACGAGGTTTAACTTTCATGAGAGATTTCAAATCCAACTTGAAAACCAATTTATTTCAACAAAAGTTCTCGAGAAAGAGTGGTTTGGAAAGAAGGTTACATATTCCATTAATACTGAGTGGCAAGGAAAACAAAAAAAAAAAAGGAATGCGGGAGATATGTTGGAGGAAAAAGTTCTAGGGGCGGGCCTATACATTTCTGGCTCCTCATTTCCTGTGATAATCCAAGTTGGCTGATCCTGATAGAGGCTACCACACCTGGAAGTTTGGATGACATCCCCTGGGTTGGGGGGAAGGAGAAGGGTCCTCTGCATAACCAGGTAGCATGCTAAATCTCCATGGAAATAGACAGAGCTGGTAGCTTTAGTTTGTTTGGACTGTACCTGCTAAGTTTGTTCTGCAGATTGATTATACTTATTGTGTTTTATAAGTATGTTATATATACTTATATTAATTTATTGTTAGCTTCGCCCCGCTTTTTAACCTATACATGTGATGAGAACATAGGTAATAACGTACATCCGACATTTATGTTGAAAAATGTAATCACCAATCACTAAAAAAAATAATGCTGTGTCGTGCGCTCATCACATAAATGTTAGATATGACGAAATATAAAATTAAAGCATCTAGAATTAAAAATAATGAGTATCAAATTTATCCTAGCCAAGAATGCAACAGTTTAACAAAATATAATGAACTAATTTTTCTATTTTTCATTTTTTCTTCTTTAATTATTCATTAAAATTTTTAATGTTTTATATATCCACTTTTCATTATTACTATCAAATTATAAAGAAATTTTAGAGGAAACTTTTTATAAAAATTTGTTTTTCAAACTAATCCAATGAGGAAAAGACCAATCTGAGATTGAATAAAACTTAATTGTACATTTGTTTATTGAACTTAATCTAAATCCTTCTTGAGAAAATCCTAAAAAAAAGTTTAAAATCTATTTTCTAAAGTAGAACTTCTGTAAGGTCCATTTGAACCAAAAAGTTGATGTAAAATCTCAGGCATACATATTCCCTATATATACAATTTCATTTTTGTACTTTCCGAACGTGTCACTCAACAGATATGTGTAAAGAACGAATGGTGGTGTGAACATCGGGCCGTTTGTAGCTTAGTGATTTCAGGCATAGGTCTTAGTAAACTAGGAACTGCAGCTACGCCGGTTCGAATATGTCTTGAGGTATCAACTTTTATTTCTTAGGCGGTTCCACGATATTAAAAAACTTGACCCCTCACCATGGTTAAAATAAGGAATACAAGTGGGATGTAGCCTGTAGATAACATCCTGAATGACAAGGAAATTGTATATTAAAAAAATAATAATAATAAAAGGTGGTGTGGACATTGAAACTTTGAGTTTTCTCATCCCTTATTACTAAACATTTTTTATACATTAAGTTGATAAATATAGAATATGAAAGTATTTGTTGATTGACTGTAGGTGAAAATAAATATTTTAGTGTTTCAATAATTATTATAATAATAAACATAAATTATAGTAACAGTATGTGTTTACTAAAGCAGTTGAAAATGTATTGCATTGTGATATGATTTTTATTTTTTTTTTTAAGAATTATAAACAGTATGAAGTATGATTTAAGGTATTCTATTATAATGACACTTGAACTTTAATTTGAAACATTTTAAATAATTATTTAAAATTGTCTATAGTGGGGAAGAAAATTTAAATAAAGAATTGTGAAAACATAAGTTTTTAAACCCACACAATACCTTTAAATTATTTATTAATTATATATTTATTTAGCAGAGACCATTGGAAGAATAGTTTCGCGAATTTTTTAATTGGATTTCCCAGGACAATAAAGTAAATTCATTATGGCCTACCTCCTGGGAGCGTATTAAAAACAGAAGAGGTTCGGGATAGAGCGAAAGCGGGCGGTCAATTTTTTCCCTTCCGGCCGCTGATGACAATACAGTGGAGCCCGTGGTCTGAATTAAATTTATCACCCCGGTAATTGTGGGGCGTAGCCCTGAGTGGATTGGCCTATCCCCATGGGGCCCCAAAAAGCACCGGCCGCATGACGCCCTTTCAATTTGAGCCCGCTGAGAAATAGCAGTACGTGAGCGGCATTGCGGAGGATTTAAGTCGCCCGGTGATGGATGTCGTTCGGTCAGCGGGCTCTTCGCGGTCGTACGGTCCCAACGTCACGTAATAATGGCGGGGTAATATCGAGTGCTGTACTTCCAAAGCCTTCCAAATCATCTGCGGTCATTTCAAACCGAATAGGATTACTTCAATTGTAAATCAAATGTAAAAATAACTCAGATTTAAAAAGAGAGTTTCTTGCTCCGACAAAAAATAAAAACATTTTAGGTCTTTTTTTTTGTTTTTGTTCGTGTTAATTCACTTGTTGAATTAAATAAAATGGGGATTGGAGAAAAATTATTTTTCTTTTATTTTGCTACATTCTGTGTAATACTTTGGTAATCGAGATAAAAAGCACATTCACATCATACTCACAGAGATTCTTATGCTGAACATTATTTTAATTTTTTTCATAAGTGCAAATTGATAAAATTAAAGATGCCTGCTTTTCGATTAGAGTACTCTAATATATCTTACTATGTGGTCTACTAGTCCAAGGTATATCTTCAGTTTATTTATATGCTGACTATATATGGTGAATATGTAACTGAGACAGTTTTATATTGCTATAAATCATGGCTAAGGGTGTGATCCTTAAACAGACATCAACTCCTCGCTCAATGTTGTAGCAAGTGTTCCTTAATTCTTAATTAATTTTAATTTACGGAAAACAGAACTTTGGCCAACTGCATCTGGGGGTCCAGGAACACTGTATCTTAAGTACAAACATTTTATTATGATTCAGTTATTAAGACTTCTACAGATTCATTTTTTTTTTCGTAGAGCAGTTTTCCTAGTTACTGATATGTGGGATTCTGACTTTTAAAATATCATTAACGCATTTCGCTATCCTACAGATCCTATCTTCAGATCCAAACTCCCCGCTGTGCTTTGCGTATTATACGCAATTCATGGGAGGTAGTATTCACTAATTCCTAAGAGAATTAATTACCTGAAAGATAAATCCCTAAGGTGATGAATCCCGTTTGTGAGAGGATTCATTAGTAGTCAGATGCTAGTACGTTCAATATTAACAAGATACGATTCCTTGCACACTAAGTGATATTATTAAAGCGATACCAGTGTTACCCCTATCATTGCTTAGGCGGCGAAAATACTAAACTTTGATTGATTCAAAATATGAGAAAACGCCATATCCAAAAGAATATTGTTAAATAAATAAACATTTTGAATTTATACAACCGATTTCCCTCTCATAATTGTGGATAGATTATTTTAGAAATTCCTTTTTTTTTGCATTTCCCAGATGAAAGCTACGCAATATTTTTAGTAGCAAAACCATAAAAAAAAAAAAAAATTTAAAAATGATGTATCATATCTAAAATATTTAAATGTATGAATCACAATAAAATAATTATAACGTTGAGGATTAGTAATGGTGTCAGGTTGGGTGTCTAAGAAGCGGGCCCGTTGATCTGTTTTGCCAACCCCTGGTGTCTACCAGAGTTGCCCCCTCATAGTAAAGATTCATTTATCGGGACTGCTCGGAAATAAATAATAACTGCCCCAAATGGTAATCGAACCAACAATGTTGAGAATCGAACATTCTGTGACTTATGCCCCAACCCACACGTCCATTACGTTCCGACGCTGAGGGTAAAAGATCTTTCAATTTCGAAAAAATCAAAATACGTAATAGGCTTGGTAAATGTTATTAAAAAACAAATTAATGATGTATCAAGATAAGTTTGATTTCAATTAAGTAACTTAATTAACCATAACATAATTATGACGTTGAGAATAAAAAAACCTTCAATTTGAAAATATCGAAATACGTTATTTGAGGTCATCAATAAATGAGATTATTTAAAATTTGATATAACCTGGGTATCCGTGTTTCAGCCCCGCATTTCACCTTAATCTAAAAAAATAGCAATGAAAAGAATAAGTACTACTTCTATTTTTTAGGATAAAGAACTCTACTATAGAAGTAGATCTACAAGCATATCTTTTGTTATGGGCATTTTTTATTATATCATAAGTGCAGGTATTAGTAGAAGGAACTATAGTAATCTGTGATATACATTTATCTATGACAGCTATGTCATACTATGTACAGTTACTAACTGCATCACGTATCCTAGAGTGTCCTTCGACAACTCAGTAAAGTAAGGTTCTAGAATAATTATGTTATCTACAGATAAGATATAAGAGTATATTAGAAGAGAGATAATATATCTTATATTAGAATATAAGAAGATATTTATGTGTAACATGAGAAGAGATGGGATAAGAGATAGGAACTTACTGGAAGGTGTTGTTGATAGAGGTGATGATAAAGGGGGAATCGAAAGTAAGGACAAAAGCATGGAACATGATCTGGAAATATATATCACTTTGAGATGATATATGTGATAGTTATATAGGAGTATTTTATGAGAATCGAAGCAACTGCAAACAATTGTCTAGCTGAAGCTGCAAAAGAGAAAGTACAGCAGAACAAAAGAGATTAAGAAAGCTAGGGGGTGCATACTTAGTAGTTCTTTTTCTGTCCACCTGTAAGTCATAAAAGGCCAGTCATAAAAAAAAAAAATAAATAAATAAATAAAAATGCGTTTATTTCAATCAGAAAAGACATACATGAAATATACGCTACCCGTTCAAAACCAATGCCAATTGTTAAATGATTTTAATTCACAGTAAATATTGAAAATTGTGAAGCTACAAGTACTATACGCTAACTGATGAATAAATAAATATCAGTAATGTTATTAGATATAGAAATATTAACTATAAACTTTTTTTTTTTTATTTTCCCTCAAGTTCAATGTGTGTCAGCTATTCCAGATAGCAAATAGAAAAAGCAACTTTACATAGCAGATGTCAGCTGAAATCCTACTGTTGAATTGTGTCAGGCCTTATTGTGCTTCAAGAGTGGGTGGGTATTTGTATTGTAAGAGTTAGTCGAATGGACTAGAGAACTTAAGTAAGCAATGGGATTGCGGAGTTTCCTCGGGTCTGACGTTGCGGTCTATTAGTTGGATACAGCAATAAGTTTGCTTTGTTAAGTAGTCAAAATTAATAAGCAAATAAATTATTGGATTGTAATAAAAACATTGAGGGATCTCTTAAAATACTGGTTTATTCGCAAGGATTTATCCCCCATCCTTCAGCTTGATATAAATAGAATTCAGATTAAATAAAAAAAACTGGCGTAAATGAGAGAAGAGCCCTTGAACCGACAGAACTGCTGTCAGCGACATTAATCAATGCTTTCAAGAAGATTACTTCCAGGTACAGCAAAAACGGCTCTCAGTTAGCGGCAGAACTTTCCGCAAGGAGATAATCTGGGACCCTTCCTCTACTGTTTCCAAGATTCCACAAACACTACGCTACTAAATCATTGATTAGAACGAGTTATCGCGAACTCAGAAATGGGCTAGGTCATTTATGTTCATTTATTGTTTGATGAACATTTGTTTCAGAAAATAATGAATATGCTGTAGACCATTCTAAGGAACATTTCTGAAACCACTTCTACATTTACTAATTTAGTTTAAATTTAAACTGCGGCTTGGATTATCCAAAAATCAAAATTTTTTAATAGTATGATATTTTTTCTTTTTATGCTTAGTGTATATACAAGGTGAATTAATATAAAGATAAAGAATCATTATGTTTTTTTTAGTGCAAAAGCTTTATGGACATGAAACCAACTATCTATATTACAGTCAATAATTTAATTATTCCTATATATTAAAACCGTCTTTAAGTTTCTTTAATCAGTATTTCAGCTACTTTTTATTTTTGTTTATTACTCCTTCACGGCCATTTCTGATCAGGCGGGTTATTGAACCTAGTAGAGTTACCGAATCTATTCTAATATGAGAGAGTGGATTGACTTTTCATTTAGTGGAACCACAGAGAGATAAAAGCCGACTCACCTAAGCCGGAATCTAACTGGCACCGCTACAGATATGAATTTACCAAAGTGGTGCTTCATCCCCTTCAGCATCAACGGCCTCGGTGTGGATAGTGATATAATTTCTAAGTTATAGGGAGGTTCTCTAAAGGTATCCGATTCTATTGGATCTCCTATCACCTATTCTAACCAGAGTGGGAGGGTTAAGTTTTCATTCTGTTGGGCAGCCAAAAGTCAACGAAGAATTTGCACCGCTGCAGTTATAAGCTTGCTAAAGTTGATGCCTCAACGCCGTAAAAACGGCCTTCACGTAATTAAAATTATGAGAAAGCTATAATGATGCTAATGTTAAAAAGACCTCAATTTTCTATATGGTACTAACTTGACCATACCAGACTCCCTATCCACCCGAACACTCATTTCTAATTTTGCTTTCTCTTCGATTTCTGGCAATCCTCCCAGGCATCAGAAAAGTTGATGGCCTCCAGAAATTCTAATTTAGAAATGATATTGAGGTTCAATTAATGGATTGTACTATAATTTTCATGTCATTGTACTATAGTTTCATGCCATTGTACTATAATTTATACCACATTTATTGGTTGTATTTTTTAGTTAATACAGGTGTAAATTTAAATAAATAAATGAAATAATTTTAGATATAATAGTTTTAACAATAACAAATATTTTGAGGAGATATATTTAATAAATCAAATTAAATTTTATATATGATTTTTGCACTCAATTATTTAAAAGTGAAAAGCTTCTTACATATAACTTTTTAATAATATAGTTAAAGCATTTTTATTAAGAGGCAATAAAAAAAATCTGTTATAATTAAAACTTTCCACACTTGTTATGAAGCGTTGTCATTTCTTCTATATCAGAAGATTCAGGACTAGGAGGCAATCAATATTAACGAGTTATATATTAGATAATGCCATCAACATCACGTCTGGATGATCTTCATCGAAAGCCTCTTTGTTATCCTCCTCGCACTCCTTTACCATAATAGTTACCTCATTCTCGACAACTGGAGCGGTTTGCAGGTCCTAAAAGCGCAATCAGTCCAAGTATATCTTTCCGTTCGGCCGCTCTTGCATTGCACAACCTCGCATCGTTAGCCACGAGATGAATGGCACGCCAGGGTAACAGTCTATGTAACACCGCACAACAAGCTAACAATCTATATAACATCTGATGCAACAAAAGAATCTCCGAAGAATGCCGTTTAATGTAGACAACGAATTCTAGCTGGCGATCAGCCCATTAAACATACTGAATGTGAGTTATTTCACTATAGATAACAAACATATCTTATTCATAGTTCTCAAGTTTAACAAATTAGCAATTTTTTTTAATGATTAATCTGCTTGACAACTTGAATAATCCATGAAGTCCTTCACACTGAATAAAATTCAAACGGCTTAAAGATTTCTCCAGTTCTATTTGGACAAACTCTTTCTACCATTACTAATTTATACATGCATATATTTTTTTTAATATGTGTGTACACACAGATATATACATCGAAAGGTATTACGATTTCCATCTTGGTAGAGTGTGCCCAAATATTAACAAACACTTCGTAAACAAATTTTATTTCATTCATTTCACTTCCTCTAGGGTATATAAGTTAGTGAAATTAGGTCCAACATAGCGAGGACCGTCCGTAGGTCAGTTGGTTGAGATGCAGATCTTAGCCGACTGAGAACTGACGGCGGCGTTGGTACGAATACCGCTTGGAGGGTAGACTTATTTCATTCCCAAGAAATGAAAAACTTGACCCCAACCATGGTTAGAATAAGTTCACCTTCAGATAAAACAAAGTTCGTTAATTTTTAACTTAATGGACATTTGCAATCTTCAACCTTGGTAAACCTATCCAGGTAAAAAATGTATACGAACTTTGGTCCTTCGATGTTTAGTCGTGTCCAAAGATTACAAAGTATATGGGGACATATCTATAGCCCTAAAGGAAATTTTCAAAAAAATGTTCATCTTAATTACTGAAATTATAATAATTATAATAAATTAATGAAAACTGTGATTCCTCCCGAAACCTATATTCTGCTCGAGTAAATTAAAGAACATTAAATTTGGATTCCAATTTCCCGAATCACTCGCCTATACTGACATCCTACTTCCATAGCATACGCTCATAGGGCCTTATCTTTGCTAAAGAGATGTTTTATCACTGATTTAGCTCGTGAAGGCCCTCTATCTTGCCCTGCAGTTAATCCATTGGGATAATGAACCGTATAAAGAGTGACTTTTTGTGAAAAGTAGTGTCACAAAACATCATAAATATTAAGGTTTAGCCGACAAGGTGCTTGCTTAATATCTGTTTGCAAATATTAATTTGTAATAATGAGAAAAATAAAATTAGAAATAATTGAAATTCATACATTTTCATGAATGAGTATACATTTAAAAGCTCTAAAAACCTATCATTATTGTCACTGATAGCAGAGTTAAACTCTTTGAAGAAATAAATAATTGATAATTTTAGAAAAACAGTGGTAATTAACTGGACCGAGAGAGATGTAAAACGAATCTAAACAGAGCAATTTATATTTTTATTTTGAATTATAATGGAAAATATAGTTAAATCAATATAATAGTCTAAAAATATTTTCACATTTCTCATCCTGGACATAAGTTGATAGATGAAGTTTTATCGAGTAAGTCACATTTACTCAGTCCACTTTCCTTCTTTTAATTTTACAATATTTGGTACTACTTTTATAATTTATTTTATGTATTTATTTTTATTATTATTGTTATTTTTTCAAGTATATAATTTGATTATGTTCATTCTCTGTATTCTTATGTTTGTATATATTTAGATAAAGATTTTATTTATCTGTATGTACTTTTTTCATTTATTTATTTTAATTCTTATTTTAGTAGAAAAGTGACCATTTATCACTATTACATATTTTTTTTTTTTAGTATTTACAAATTTTATTTTTTGATAATGTTACAATCTTCCACAAATTAGGATATGGGTACTAGTGTTAATTAAATAAATAAA
>NW_027107578.1:1569317-1583158 GCF_000696795.3 Halyomorpha halys | reverse complement strand
ATCTTTATATAATATAATATATAGAGAGAATTATATAGTGCTGCCTAGAAAGGCCTATAATAATAGAGTATAGATCGGATAAAAGAGGCGGTGGAGGCTGCTATCGCTATAAAAGAGGATGACAGCTAATGGCGCTGTTAGCCGGAGCTTAAACTGAGGTTTGAGGTTAAAAGGTCTCTTCCCTTCTCTTGTAACAACAATCCCTTCTCAGCTCCCTGTAAATCATGTAATTATCATAATCTTTAAACAGTATAAATGCTGCTATTAACAAGATCAATTTAGGTTTAACCTACATCAAGATCTCTACATCAAGATAATTGCAGTCATGCTTTGTGCTATGTTACTATATCCCGATCACGGGTTCGGATCCGGATATGATAGATAATTATTTATTATGTTACTTTAGCCGTGAGTTAAGCCTCCGGAGGACTCAGTATGTTGTCGAAAAAATATTTTACTTGATGAAAATTAATTATTTTTATTTCATAAAAGGACAAAGTAAAATGTTTTATAATCTAAAACTTTTTTTTCTTGAAGACTAATAATGTATTTTTGTTAGTTTTAACTGTTTAAATTATAACGATAAACATTTCATGTGAATGATATCTACTCGGTTATCCTGAAAAGAAATCTTTTCGTATTGTTTGCTCCATTTTGTTTAATATGAATAGTAACATACTTACAGACAGTAACAAAACGCATGCATTATGAAGATGAATAGTAATATTAAATAGTGTCAAATGACACTATTTTTGAGCTATCTACCCCGACCACTACCAGTTTATTGTAGATCATTCATTAATCATCAATCAAACAAACTACCTATATATCTATAATCTTTACACTTTCTTGAGACTGGTTAATTTTGTTTAAATAAATAATTCAATTTTTATCCATTTTTGTCTCAACAAATTTTATTTTTGTTATAAGTCCGACGTTTTGGGGCAATCCGGCCATCCTCAGGGATCCTCAACTTCATGCAGTGTTTTTTCTGTGACTATTCTGCCCAGGTCACAACAACAATTTCTAATTGGTCAACTTTTACATTAAAACCAAAAATAAAAATTCATTTATCATAGTAACTTGTTAAAACCTTTATCACAACCTTGCTTGTCAACAAGATGTCCCTGAGGATGGCCGGATTGGCCGAAACGTAGGACTTATAAATAAAATGTGTTGAGACAAAAATGGATAAAAATTGAATTATTTATTTAAACAAACTACCTATGTTAAATATCCCTAAATTTGTGTTAATAAATTTAACTATGCATTTTGTGTTGTGAAATGATTTTTATCTACCCATAAAAATATTTGATAACGGATATTCTCGGTCGTTTGAGCAGGAATAAGGTCTCTGGCTATGACGGGATAGAAACAATATTGTTAAAACAATTACCCAGGAGAGGGATAGCTCACCTGTCAAACCTCTACAACTTCTGCCTCCGGTTGAGATACTTCCCAGAGATATGGAAACGGACTATCCTCTCTCCGATTTTGAAACCCGCAAAGACCGGAACGCAGCCAGACGACTACAGACCAATTAGCTTACTTCTGCACTTGGGAGAGGTTTTCGAGAGCATTGTCCTCAATTTCCCCAAAGACTTTAGCTCAGAAATAGACCATATACCGCCAGAGCAGACTGGCTTCCAGGTCAGTCTTTGCTCGGACCACCTGGCGAAACTACAAGCGGATGTAAGCCAGAAGACGAGGAAGAACGAAGCAACTGCGATGATCTCAATAGACTGCACGGAAGAGTTCGATTCAGTGTCTGATAATTGGCCGTGTAAGACACTACAGTACCACGAATTCCTGGAGCAGCTCTACACTTTGCTAAGATCGTTCCTAGAGCATCGCTCAGTAAGGGTACGAATCAGCGATGCGGTATCCGGAGACATCTCACTCACCTGTGGAGTTCCACAAGGGTCGTTACTGTATCTAAAATAATAATGTATCTAAAATAGAAACATAAGCGCCTTCTATCTGAAGTCTATAAGTTAGCAGGACACGAGAATAGACCAGCAAGGAGTTTATCAAGGCCATAGTTAATCTAGGCGTCACTCTTGATAAACATCTGACGCTAACTCGCTACTGCACCAAGAAAATCAAGCTGGTTAAGACTAAGTCTTACAGGCTTCATCATCTGTTAACATCTCCTAATCTCTCTCTGTGCCTCAAATCAATGATTTATAAAAGTGAGCTCAGGCTAACCCTGCTCTATGGTTGCAGGGTCCCTCCCTCTATGGTCCCTTGCTGACCCTTATAACACCACAACTACAGCCAAGAAGCTCCAACAGTTTCAGAGCAGCATGATCAGACGTATAGTACGACATACTTCATTACAAAGAACAAAGAACAAACAACAAAGACATACATACACTATCGACAGATATATGACAGAGTTCATCAAGAGGAGGCACATCAATATTTTTGATAGCCTCCAGCACTGCACAAACCCTCTGTTCAGGACACTGGCACCGACAGGACGGTCACAAAGATGGAAGATCCACACTGAGGGCAAGTTACTGAACCATTACAGACATAAAACAAAATTACTGTGTTCCGACACTATCAGACTAGTGTTGTTTGACATATGCAGCAATGAATTGTACCAACTGCTGCGAACACCCGTATTGCCTAATAGGCAGGGTAGGGTGATAAATAAATAAAATAAATATCAGACTAGTGTACACAACACATATCCAATAGTTTTATCCAAAATATCTAATTTCCTTACCCCCTATTCAAAATGCATTCCTAATGTAGTAAAAGAGCTTCGCCTCAACCCGTTTTTTTTTTTCATCTTGACCTCAAACCCAAGCACCCATGGGGCTTAGAAAAAAAAATTAGCAACTATATCAGTTGGTGTAATGACTAGCATCATTTGATTTATCAGTAATGTTGTATCAAAAGAGAAAAAGATTTTTTTTCCAATATTTAAAAATATTGAATTTGAAAAAAATCAGAGTGAGACTAGTTAAAAATGTGTTAAAAAATAATTTGATTCAAAAACCGATTGATAAAGTTCAACATAGATTTTGTTTTCTGGTACAACTGTCTCCCATACTATTTATGTTTGTAGTAAACATGGCTGAGCAAAAAGTAATGGAGATTATATTTTCAATTACATTCCAATTACTGATATTAAATTTATGGTTCAATAAAGGGTGTTTTTTTAAGCTAGATAGAACTTTAAATTGTAAAAAGTAACACAAAAAATTAAATTGTAATAAAAATTTTTTTTTTATTTGTTTCAGTATACTCTGACAAATCATCATGAATAGACTCACGCTTGAACAACGCTACGAAATTATCCAAATTTACTTTGAAAGTAAATTGGCAACTGACCCGTTGTTTTATCGCAAAATTGAGTTCAGCGATGAGGCGCATATTTGGCTTAACGGGTTTGTTAATAAGCAAAATTGCCGCATATGGAGTGAAACCAATCCACAAGAGACCCTACAGACTCCATTACATCCAGAAAAATGCACCGTTTGGTGCGGTTTTCACGCTGGTGGCATCATCGGACCTTATTTCTTCAAAAGTGAGGCCGGAGCTCGCGTTACGGTCAATGGAGATCGTTACCGCACCATGATCAATGATTTTTTGTTTGAAAATATGGATGACATTGATCCGGAGGAGATGTGGTTTCAACAGGATGGCGCTACGTGCCATACGGCGAACGCAACTATCGACTTATTGAAATCAAAATTTGGCGATAAGTTGATTTCGAGAAATGGACCTGTCAATTGGCCTCCAAGGTCGTGAAGTCACTGGTTTATGCTGATAAATCAGCAACAATTGACGCCTTGGAGGCCAGCATTGTTCGTGTTATTCGTGACATACGGCCAGCAGTGCTCGAAAAAGTGGCCCAAAATTGGACGTCCAGAATGCGCTTCGTCAAGAACAGCCGCGGTGCCCATATGCCCGAAATCATTTTCGAATGTTAATGTCACGTATTGATCTTTCGAATAAAAAAAAAATTTTGATTACAATTTAATTTTTTGTGTTATTTTTTACAATTTCAAGTTCTATCGGGCTTAAAAAAACACCCTTTATAATGATGGTTCCAAGCTATAATTGCAAGTTAAATTATAAAAATATTTTTGAAAGCTACGGAATACAATAACAGAATATAGTGATTGTCATTTGATCAACCAATGACCCTTAGTGGTAGAGGTGGAATGAATAAATAAATAAATTATTACTATAAATAGGTTATGATTTATTGAACAAATATTTTTTAAAATTATTAAAAACCTCTTGTTATTCTTACACTATATTAAACTTCTATTATAAAAGGAAGCTCAATATAATTTAAACAATTAATTTCAATTTTCATCTAAATATATATTTGAAGCTTAGAATTGAATCCGGAGATTATTTCATCTCTGGTATTCGTAAAATTCTATTAAATGTATGATGGATGGTCAGAGTCGGGCTGGAAAATTCTATAAGTGAAAATATTTGGCAGCCCTCAGAAAACCCTTCAGAGCCTGCTCTTCGGTTGCAGTTAGCTCAGGAATTCCTGTCGATTTGGACAAGCATAGAATTGAATTATTTCATTTGTTTCTGAAATGCTATCATTTTTATGACTGGTATTTTTTTAACGAGTTTAGCTCTTGTAGCAGTTGTTGAGATCCTGTAATCCAATGCCTAATTAATAATTATATATATATATATATAAAATAATTAATTTATGCCGTTTTTCTATCTTAAAGTCTCTCCTTCCTGTTTATGCTAATATTTCCAAAGTGATATAGGGCAGTAGCTCTCCGGGGGTTTAGCAGGGCGGGTCCGGCGGGGAAGGATTGCCTTTTTTTAGTGTTATGATCTCCTCTTGTGAGATTGTGACATGTCGTACATCGACCAACCTACTCGCTGTAATTGTCTGTTTGAAAAGTCAGATAAGTAAGGCTACCATGGAGGGCGGGAGTAGAGGGTTTCATGTCGTTTGTCAATTTCAGGCAATTTAAATATTGCTCTATCTTAAAGTCTCTCCTTCCCGTTTTAGGGCTTAATGACAAAAAAATATATCTCAACAATTGCACGAGTCAGCCATTTTTTTTTTTTTAGTTCTAGTAAAACACTCGAAATATTGACTGAATTTCATATTCACATTCATTACTACGTCAGACCTCTACAGCTTGTTTCAAACAAGAAACTCAAACAAATTATGTGCAAATCAAAATATAATTTACGCCTCTTTTATTGTCCAACTAAAAATTATTTAAATTAATGAGAGAAGTAATGTAGAAATAAGAGACAAAGAATAAATACTACTCTGACAACAAAAACACAAAAGGGACTCGACTGAGTTCGTTAACAATATTGACTTTAGGAAAGTGTAAAGTAGATGTCAGTTTGCATAGCGGAGGGGAAAATACTGAAACAAGGTGGTTGTACAGTCAAGGTCCAAAATATTAAATTTGAGTTAGTTAATATCCAAGATAATGTTCAATTATTTATGAGATTTGGAAGTACTTTTAACTAACACAAGACACATGTTTGCCAAAAATATACAATATAAGTTATATATAATAAAGCATAACGTGAATTCAGCATAGATGTTTGTTTCAATCATATCGTATAAGTTGCGGTAGTAAAACACTAATCAGCTTGCTTAAATAGCTAGTAAATAAAAAAAAAATGAATCTGGATGGGTGTTAGCCTTACTAAAATCACATTTACTATTATGATAACTGTATAATATAATAATAATTTTTAATTTACTTTTTCACCTTATATGATTTTTTCAATAAACTCAACCATTACTAACAATTCAGTGGTCGCATATTAACTCTGAGATGACTCTTCTATTCTGTCTACTTATTCACACAAGACTGTATTAAATATTAAAGAGTGGAACAGTATACAAAGAAATAATAAGCAATGTTAAAAAAAAAAATAGCAAATGTATGCAACCAGCAAAAGTCACAAAGCTATTCGTATCATAATAAACTTTCACTTACAATGAATAACCTATTTTAGCGGTTTTCGTAGTGAAAACGATAAACATCAAATTTTTACCAGGGATTAAAAGCTAAGACTGTATAAGTTTAACAAAAGATGTTTCGCAATCTGTGAACATCGGCTTTTTCAGATTCGGACTCTTGTCTCTGTTTTTCCTTTTTACTCTTTTAATTATTCATAAAATTCTTTAATGTTATGTATTTATCTACATTTCATTATTACTAAAAATGAAAACTGGTTATTTATTCGTAATAAACAAAATTAAAGGTAATCTAGAATATGAATTTTAAAAAAATCTTCATTCAAGCACTGTTAAGTTATACCAAGGAGGCCTATCTCGTATTTAAAATACTTAATTGTGTATCGATTACTCGAAATTCGAGATTAATCGAAATAGTTGGTTCGATTTTATAGATAGTCCAAAAAATTGAACAATTGATTTCATTGGTATATTTCAACGAAAACGTTGCCATTAAATCTCAGGCATACGCGTGCCTTTTACATGTCTTCAGTGTTGTGCCACTTAACGTTTTTTTGCTTAACGCAGCTATTAAACCACACTCTACTGAGAACTATGTATAATTACTAGTCAAAATCGATAAATATACCAAGTATAGGAACGGGTAATTAAAATGACGGCAGTTAAAAAAAAAATATTTCATTCAGAGATTTATATCTTTTAAACTGCCAACATCACTAGAAATCCTAATAGGGCATCATTCCAAGTACAGAAAAATTCCAAAAACTAAGCCATTTCATAAAAAATGCACTGAAAAATAAGTAGTTAGTCAATTAATTTTGAGAAACCTATATCTCGAAAAACATACGACGTACGGATGTATATTAGAACTCAAATTAAAGATAATTTAATGTACTATGGAGCAGTGACGTTTATCTTCGTAGGTGTAGTAGTTTTCATGTTATTTGGCAAAATAAATTCACAAAATGTTGATTTCTGAAAAAAAATGTATCTCAAGAGCCTCAAGACGTACACATATCTGCAAGCGTTCAAATTAAAGCTAGATTAATGTATTATAAAGTAGTCCATTATACTTTTTTCTACTCTTGGAATCGTGTACTAGTATCTCAGGACATGTGTTTGAGCTTGTTTGACGTGGGCGTGGCATATATAAGATTCGCAAAATTTCACGTTCCATTAATCCCGTAAACTTAGGCTATAGCTACCTTAGCTGGACTGATATCAACACTTAATAATTCTACAAGGAAATCAAAAGAATACTCAATAAAGTACATATAACACATTTCATGTATTATATTTGTATGAAATACTTATACCCTTGATTAATAAGGGTACAAAAAAAATAATAATAATAAAAAAGTTACAATTACTTTTCTATGAAAGTTTTTTTGTCAGTAGGCAATAACAAAATCCCATTATTTAAGCCATAAAATGAGTTCATCCGACAGTTAAAGTGTTCTAAAATGGTTATATTTCATGTTTTTTGTTTATTTAATTTTTGTTTTCGCAAGCCTATTTCAATTGTTTGAAAAGCGAATTTTGTTTGACCTTTTAACTGTGCATACTATGATCCAAATATTGACTACTTATGTTAACAAGAGACGTTACGATAAATATCGGGAGCAGACAGCTTTTATACCGGCTGAGTTATAGATACAACGTCACTCCTATCTTACCCTGATGTATGCCGGACGGTGCTCACTTCTTCCAGGAGCCGTGTCATAAATCAGGCCCCTTGAAAGGTAGACGGGAGGGGGGAAGGGACAGTATAAAAACCATGAATTGTGAATAACTGACTTTTTTAGGTTATGACACGAAATCCTGGTAGCTCGTATTCAAGCTTAGTAATAGAAGAGAAGTTTATAAGTATTGTTCGTTTCAATTTCTCGCTACTAATGTATTATAAAATAAAAATAATTTTATTTAAAAATCAAATTATTACAAATTTTTTTTTGTTTCTTTACCTTTCTGGTCGAAGTGTTTTTTTTTCTTTTTATAAAATATTGGATTTTTTCAACATATAATGTTGAAATGTACGTGTACTAAACAAGAAGGATAGTAAATGTCCTTCAAAAAGTAAGTATTCAACTGATTCGAGAGCGCACCATAGGAATTTTATTTAATTGAAAAAAGAACTCTGTTTCATATTTCATTCAGTACTCAATATTTTGAAAACTACCTACAGTAAGAAAGAAAAAAAAACGCCAATTGCAATTATGTAAAGCTGTAAAAATAAATATTAATAAATATATCTTGTTTTTTAAAAAAAATAAATTGTGTTTATTCATAAACGGAAAAAAAAGCTTAGTAACAATTTCAATAGGTAGACCAATTCTAATTGCTTAAAGCAATTTTTTTTCCAACTGAGCATTATATCTTGTTTCTAAAAAACTTTTTAGCACCTTTAAGAATTTTGAGAAGTTAATTCATACCAAAAACATATTATTTTTATTTCTTAAATTTTTCTTTGTATAGGAATATCATTAATTGGAAGACAATTTTTATAATAGAAAAACTAAAAGTTTGGTCCATTTTTCATTAAAAACTCAATATATTTGAAAGCTACCTGTATTTTTCAAAATCTATAATCAATGTCATGTTCTTAAAGCTCATTTTTTTCTTAATCGCTATTAAGCATTCTGTCTTATTTAAAAAAAAAAAAAACAGAAAAAAATTGGTGGAAGGTGGGAGAGAGGAATACAGAATAAAATCCAAAAGACTTACTGGTCAGATATCGCTGCCTTTCCACTTTTATAAGAGAGTAAAGCAGGGAGATAGCCTAAGCTCACTACTATTTGCCCTCCTTATAAATGAGAAATGGAAGGTGTGAAGATTCCCAAGAGTACTAGTAGATTTTGAGCACCTAAGCACCTAAGCACCTAGCTCAAGGGACAATATATTCGGATGATATCGTACTGATAGCTGACTCTGAAGAGTCACAGAGTGACTTCAGACATCGTTGGATGAATGGACTGAGCAACTGAAGATAAGATCCTTGAAAATAAACCCTAACAAAAGTAAAATCATGTTCGTCGGAAAAGAAACGGAGATCCTAGAATTTTGTGTAATGTTGAACCCCTAGAACTTACGAATGCGTATCTAGATATCATTATAAGGAAAGAAGGGAAAATAGACCAGGAAGTTTTAAATCCAGTGAAGAAGACCAATAGAAAGTAGCACCAGATTTGCAAAACTTATAGGCAAGCAAGAGGTAAGTAGAGATGCCAAAATACGGATATTTAAATCCGTGTTCCTCCCAGTCCTGTATGGATCAGAAAGCTCGACAAGCATGTAGGTACGATAACATCATCAGAAACGAGATTCCTCCGAAGAATAGTTGGTAAGACCAAGAGAGACTGCGTCAGAAATGAAAAAATTTGGAAGGATCCGGGTGTGAAATCAGTGCGCGACACCATGCAAGAGCGGTATTTGGAAGCTAGACCGAAAGGAAGAAGGCCTCGCGACAAACCCAGGTGCATGTACTCCGAGTACATTGGAAAACTAGTGGCAGCAAGAGGACAGGGACCAGTGGACTAGATGAACTGAGACTTGACGGCACACACGAGTTAGAGGAAGAAGTTTATATTTATTTTTTACACACTTATTTTAGAATCCACAAATCAATTTTAATTGTTTAAAACTTGTTATCTTGTTTTCCAATAAAATTGTTGTTGTTTTTTTTTATGCGTGAAAAAAGTACTTTTTAGAACCTTTATGAGTCCTTGCTATGTTACAACATATCAGTTTTTCCCCTTAAAACATATACAGTTTGTTTCTTCAATTTTTTGACAGGAATTCAAGTTTTGAGATCCTCTGGGTCCATACAACCAATATTTCGTTACTCAAACCTCCCGGAATCCTAAAATTGAATTACTACAGCAACAGTAAAATTAGTGTTTGTTGTCTCTGCTGTTTATGTGTGAACAGCATAGTTCAAAAACATATACAAAAATGAAGTTACCAATTTAAGGCAGAGGTGTGTGTTACATATATACCCCCCTATATAGGTTTTAAACTTTTTTTCGGTTTTCTCTAACGATTTCAATGAAACTCGACATATCAATGCGAAATTGAATTATCTTTTATATCTGATAGATCTTATCCTCATTTAAGATACCTAATGCTGATGAGCTTTAATACAGATCTTTAAAAAAATTATCTCAAAAACACCTTATTAACAGCAATCAAAAATGCATTAATATCTACTATCAAAAAAATTTATAGTTAACTTATGGAGAAAAATGATCACATTCAATTCTAATTATATCTTCACAGCTTTTTTTTTTTTTTTTTAATTTTTTTAATTATTATCTTGCATGCAGTACGAAGTTTATACCAATTATTCATTCCTCAACTTTTCTCCTCATCATCGTGTTTAAACTTCTATTCAGGATTTATTTCAAAAGATAAATTATTGCTGAGGGACTATAGAGAAGCAGTGACTAGCTCTGTGCACGAAACCCAACCCCCAATTACCATGGCAGACTGTTAGCCTGCTTACCTTTGGGCTCCACTAGCCCGGCCAGCCCTCGGCCCCGAGGGGTCATGGCTACTCTAATAAATAAGATTAATACCTCAACTTTAATAATTGCCACCGGCGCCGGTCTAATGGATTCCCTTCGTCGGATCATTTTTCCAGATCTTGTTCCTCACAAATTATGGAATGCAGCACTCAGCAAGAAAAGTAGAAAATTGAACCGTCCGCTACTAACATGGCCATTGTTTTATTCTCATAAATGCGTTCTAAACTCTAGAAAAATAAGTCAAATAATTCGTTATAATTTCTCTTCATAATTTCATTTATTCTTTTTTTTTTTTAATTTTTACTTTTAGTATTTTGTATTCACTTTAAATTAATTTAATTATTTATATATATTATACCAGATCGGCCTGGTGGGCCTTACATGGGTGATATAACCGTTATATTATATATATTTTATTTTAACAGTTGATTATGGGGAGGTATAGTCTCGTACAAAAGACACCCACTACTATGTCTAAAAAGACACCCACTTTTTAAAAGTTATTATTAAAAGAAGAAAAAATAAATAAATAGCTAAGAATAATGCTTCTTAATAAAAGAAGAAAGTAAAATTAATAACAAAAAATAATGATATCGGTACACTTAAATAAAACAAACAATTGCCCTATAATAGTAAAAAGAAACAAGTTAATTTGAAAAAGGGACGAGAGAAGAAAATAGAAAAAATAATAATCATAATAATAATGAATAAATAAAATGAGTAATAATAAAAAGTAAAATAGAGGTAGTGTGACTATGAATTAATTTTATATTTATTAAAATTTATGACAGAATGTTCTGCAGCAGTCTGGGCTTCAGTCTTCGGGTTGAGGTTGGGTTTCCCAGGTTGTAGGTCACTGCTCCATTAACTGTCGGCAACTAGGAGTGGAACTTCATGAACCGTTTTTTGATGTAATCCTCTTTGACTCCATATGTAATTCGTGGTGTAATTGGCCATTTCTTATGAACCAAGGAGCATTATCTGCGATTCTTGGAACTTTATTTTGAAAATATTGTAGTTTTTTCCTTTTCGTGAAGGATTCCGCTCCCAAGACTTCACAGCCGTACATCAGCAGTGGCCTGAGAATTATTTTAAATATGAGAACAGTTATTTCTGGTTTTAGTTTGGAATTTCTGTTTAGGATAGGAAATAGCATTGCTAACCTTGCATAAATTTGAGTTAGTTTGATGTAATTTAATTATTTGTTTTATCGCTAGAAAACAACTTATAAGTCGTAGAAGTCTCCACAGCGCTCTATTAATCAAAAGTATAACTCGTTTATATTTCATTTATGTTTCTGATTTCTGTATGCTATCTTTTCATCAAAAGAGAGAGGTCAGCTGGTCGGGCCTTATTGGTTGTACCTTTTTATAAATAAATAAAATAAATGAAAAAAAAAATCAACGGTTAGATGAGGAAACGTATTGCTCAAATTTATTTTATTTTTATGAATTTTACACAAATGACAAAGGATGTAAAAAAGGATGACAAAAAAAAAAAAAAAAAAAAAATGTGCTCCTATAAAAAATCCAATATCTAAAATTTAATGAATGTACGGAACTCTTTCAATATAGGTAAAAAAATCAAAAACAAACAATTTGTCAGCAACCTTTAAAAATTAAATTGGTTTATTTGATGTAGATTGGCCCTTTACGGTTCATAAAAAAGAGAAACTGTCAATAAAATAATAAAATGTTCCGCGCTCAAGCGAAGATTGCACTTTAAAAATTATTAAATAAAATTACATTATCACAACCGTTAAAATGAGCTAAGCAATATTTTTGTTAAGAAGTAAACATTCCAGTCTAATTATTCTATTTTATATTTTCATGATTACTATTATTTGTAGATGCTTATTTTTATTTATGGTTATTTAAATATATTTTTATTATTAATTCTTATTAAAAATACCTTTGGCCGGAGAATTTCATAGTACAGTTTTAATAAATCATTTTTTTTTTTTTTTATTTCAAATTTGTAAGGGTTTAAGTCGTACACTGCTCATTTTAGGCACACAAGCAAACTATGGTGGTAAAAGATTCCTAAGGAAGCCTACATCAACTACTAATTCTGTAATGTATGTTTTTTATATTTAATGATTTTGGCAATATTAACTAAACATATAATATCAATTTTTTAAGATCAGTCGTATTTAAATATTCCTAAATATTTTTATTGAGAACTTGATAAACTATCCTTTAGCTCAACCAAGAAAAATTATTAGAAGCTAGCTGGTATTGTGTAATATTATTTGAATTGGCATTTAGAAAAGAGGAGTTGGCAAGGAGCTGCAGACCTGTTTAGTATTTTCTAGGCTAGCAGAGGTGTCAGGCCACGCTACTTACTTTAGTATTTCACTACTAAGGCACAAACAACCCTACAAACTAGTTCAGTTTTCACTTCCTTGGTCAAGTGCCACGGAAGTTACAAGCCATTAGTAAAATGACGTATGAGAAACTATTTGCACTTTCGGTTGCAAAGAAATTACAAGAACAACCTTACATAAGTATATAAAGAGCAAACATAATCATTTAAATTCGATTCCTCCGATAGAATAAATAACAGAATTAATTAGATACCATTTCTAAAATTATATAGTAACTTAAGTAATTAGAAATACAATAAATTTTGTATGATATACAAAATAATCTAAAACAAAATTAAAAATTTGATGGCACATCACTTGCCAATAATAATAATAAAGGCTTAACGAACCCGAAGGTTCGATGCCGATACCACCAAACGCTCTCTGCATACATCCTTCCAGGGATGCCCCTCCAAACCCAATTCCACTAAATCAGTTTTAACGCCTTTTCCATCCTATCTTAACCAATTGTGTAAAAGCTATTTCCTCCTAGAGTAAATTATCAAATTCTTTTAAGGTTCATATTTATTCATTTTTTTATTACAACTAGCAATGAGGAATAATTGATTATTCCAAATAAACAAAATTAAAGGTGCATTAGAAAAAAAATTGTTTTTTTAATCGGCATTTCAGCCCTGTCAGACCATTTCAATGAGGATAACACTTAATTGATATTAAATATCGCTTCGTTCCACGTTAATACGACAAGTTTAATCAAAACCATCACTGCCATTTTCAAGAAATGAAAACTTTATATAAAGTGGTAGTGGTCAGTCAATTTTTTTGGTAAAGTAGCTGATTTTATTATTAATTATTTAAAACTTTTATTAGAATAATCCATTCTGCCTCGCTGAATACATATACATATTAATTAAAAATAAAAAGTAAACAGATAGATAAATACAAACTAAAATAGATAAAAACAAAATTATTTCAATAAAAGAAAAGAATTGTTACACTTTTTAGAGAATCATCATCTTCACCTCCTAGTCATCACACTTTT
>NW_027107578.1:1568086-1569267 GCF_000696795.3 Halyomorpha halys | reverse complement strand
ATTACATATAATTACATGGTATAATAAAATAAAAAGAAAACAATTTTTTCCCCACAGTTTCCTTTTACAATCAATTTTATATATTTTAAATCCGTACCGCTACAACCCATGTAGGGTCAGGGGCTCAGCACTTTGTCAAGAATTACGGTTACTAGACCAACGATTGTGCAAGGAGGCGATTCGGTAAGAATCACGCTCGACCGCCTGATTTTTACCCAATTTTAGAGACTGGGTGGACCCCAGGTGGGCTTCAGAACCCACAGGAGTTGATTCACGGCTACAGTGTAACAGAAAAAAATTTTCTGCACTACCGGATTCGAACACGGTCCTTGGAGTTAGTAGCCACGCGCTTTACCCCACGGCTACTGCGCTCCTAATTGTAAAATTATAATTACACATCATTCATTAATATAGTCGGATAACTAAGTTAATAATAGAAAATAAAATAAGAAAACAACTGAGGCAAATAATTAAAATATGGTCTTGAACACATACGTAATTTCGTATCAAGAAAAAAAACAATTTAAAACTGTAATTCTCAGATATAAACAAATATTAATTAATAAATACGAATTAACAATAACGCTTAATAAATAGAGATATGTATTTTAGTTAATATGTATGCAATTTAGAAGTGATTGATGCAGGTATGGAATCCATAGTGTGGACACAGTCGTAAATAACGACAAGGCAAATTACTGCCTTGTAGCGTCGAATGGTGAGGAACATTAACAAATTAATTATCTAAGCTATTGAGCTATAAAAAAAAATCACTGTAATCAATGGAATATTTGTATAGGTAAATAAAAACGTGGTGACTATTATGTTAATAGGTTCGTTCATTATCTTAACTCATAATAATTATTTTATTATGATTACGTACTACCGTCCTACTTTCCTTGCATTGCATGATCGCAAAAGGTAGTAAAATAGAGGAACATGATAAGCTTAAAATATGTCGAATCTGGAAGAAAAAAAATGCTTATGTATTGCTTTAGGAAGTTCTATGGGTGTTGCCTCAATACGTATTAGTAACCTTAATTTCCCTACTGTATGGGAATAAATTTTATAATAATTTGAAAAGAATACAAAAAATAAAGGTCATTAATGTTCAAATATGCATTCATACAATATATTCAGAAATAGAAATAATAAAGAAAAAAAAAGAACAGAAAATTAAA
>NW_027107578.1:1557635-1566186 GCF_000696795.3 Halyomorpha halys | reverse complement strand
TTCTCCAAGCATTAATCTACGGTCAACTATCTACACCTCATCAATAAAAATTAAATTTGAAATAGAGAGAGAGAGAGAGAGAGAGAGAAATAATTTATTCATCTATTCTGACCATATACATCAGGTTGCTATATCACACAGCATACTTATCAATCCGTAATCGGACATGTATAAATTACATATAATTACATGGTATAATAAAATAAAAAGAAAACAATTTTTTCCCCACAGTTTCCTTTTACAATCAATTTCGGTCTATTCACCAAATACAAATATTTCAATTCATTCCTTTTTTTTCTTTCCCTTTTCTGTTCCCTCAATTTCACCATTTCACAATTTTTAATTCACCTGATCGACAAATTCGCTCTCCTGAATTCACCCTCCTAGTTCCTCTTCAGTTACCCCCTCAACAAATTCACTATTAGACGGTAATGTGAGATCAGACCATCAATAATAGTCACAGCAGTAGATCAGTTTACAAGAAAACAAACAAATAAATACATTTTTCGAGAACAAGACTAACACATAGATTCAAAGGAAAATATAATAAAAAGCCGGTTACAAGAAACACTTGAATGGATAAATAAGTTTTAAAAAATATATAAATATATAATAAAAAAATAAATAAAGGAAAACTGATCAAAACATAAAAAAAAAAATGTATGTATACAAGACAAATAAAATAAAATTTAAGTAACAATAAAATGAATACACGTTCCTACTGTATATTATATTTACATTCTGCCAGGGAAACTCCAACCCATGCCCTACCACCCCCGTGTCGAAGGCAAAACAGGGCCTCAGGTGATTCCAGCGCTTCTCTCCTAGCCGCTTTACTGGTAGGTGTAAGCTAATTTTAAATTTTGTTATATTGCAAACTTTGTTAAATGTTCCCAAAGACCGAACGTTTTCTGCTAGAATAAGTAACACAAAATCCACCATCAGAAAAATCCAAGCCAGAAGTTTCATCTTCATGACATCATCCAGTTGACATAAACCTCCACAGATACGTTCGTTGACAACACAGTAATTTTTTCCCTCAACGACCTAATAATAGCCCGAAATACATTTTAGACTCACCTCAATGATTTAGAGCAGTACATTGCTAAGTGAAAGATCAGTCTAAACATTCAAAAATTATTACTCATAGATGTCCATTAGATCCATCTGAACTAATTCCTAACAGTGAAAAATTGAAATGGGATCCTGCCAATGAAGCTGTAGGATACATTGGACTTCATCTGGTTCGTCGCCTAAACTGCAATCACCACATCAATATTAAACTAGCCCAAACCTAGGCAAGGTTGGCAATGCTATGTCCTCTCATCAATAGTCAATCTGAACTGAATAGTTCAGAGATTTGAAAGCATTACAGTTCATTATCCAAGGTGTCATTTATTCTAAATATCATTCTTATGTAACGAGATATCACTCTCAGTATAAATATCTGTTTCAAAAAACGAAAAACCTATACCAATTAAAATAAAGTTCACAAATATTACGACGAGACAGACTAAAACAAAAATTTGAATTTGTAACTTGCATACAGACTGCATATATCTAAATTTAACTCCCTCACAATGCAAGCTGTGTACACATACTTTATCATTTCCTAGAGTCAATATTGTTAATTAACTCCGTCAAGCCCTTCTGTGTTTCTTGTCGCATTAGTATTCAGGCTTTGTCCCTTATTCTAAGATTACACCCTTCATTAATTTAAATCGCTATCAGTTGAATAATAAATGAGCGTTAATTACATTTTGATTTGTCAATACACTCAACTTGATTGCAAAACTTGATTTAAATTTCAATGCACTTCTATTGAACGACTTTGTGTACTATCGCTCTTTTGTTTACCATAGGTCATTTCTGACGCACGGAAAGGATGACTAGAATGGTTAAAGGGTCGTTACCAAAACACTCTAACCTCAGCGTAAAGTTAAATTTCCATTTCCGTGGGTCCGCCACGAAATAAAAGCCAACCCGCATAAGTCGAAATCGAACCAGAACCAATTCAGTTTAAAATAGCTATGGTAACCCCATCACATACTCGCCTACAAGGTCTCATCTGCATTTTTCTATGGAAAAATATAAAAAGAGGAAATAATACAATAATGAGAAATTTCGAATCAGAGTTTTTAACGAAAATACAATTTTTAATGTCACTCCAAATGACCATTTTAAAGTTTCATAAAATAGCAATAGTGAGCGAACGCACATGAGTCTCTGACTCTGTTTGTACGTAAGAAGCCTAGCTTAAAAAAATATTATATTAAGTATAAATAAATTCTTGTGAATTTACATTTTTGTTGAAATCGAAGGTGCCACTTTATATTATCAGTCTAATATTTTTTAATAATTTCTTATATCGATATACAGTTAAATATTTTGTTAATATATATCTGAACTAAAATCAGTTGTAAGTAAAACTATGACTAAATTTTTATGGCTTAAATTATTGTTGATTCATAGACCTAAGTTCACTTTTTGTTTTCCATACTGAAATGCTCTGACTGGACTTGAATGAAAAATTGCAAAACTGTCGTTTTAATTTTTTTTTGGATCAATTTTAACTTCAAGAAAGGGTTTTGGATGTTTGTACTAAGCCATTTTTTTTATTATAATGTCAATTCTTTTAAAATTAAGAGAACTAATTAGTACAGTTATGTAATACAAAGTATTTCAAAGAACAGGACCCTTAGAGCGATTCAAAGATTCAAGGTAAATGTTGAAATTACCTAAAATATGTAAATTATTTTTTAAGCTAAACATTTTTTCCAAACCTGTTCATGTAGCTCACAACATGTTCCTTGTGCCATCTTAATTTCACCAACTCCTCCATACCATACTGTCTCCCTTCTTATTGGGTGTAGCTTGGTTCCAAATTTAATAATAGATACTTACGGAGTTGCAAAACATTTCAACAAGCGATATTGTGCCAGATATGTGATCTTGTCAAAAGAATGTGTTCAGCAGAATTATCTCATCACTTAATTCATCACATTTTAGAAGGAGTTGTGTCGGAGTAAGTATATACCGATATAGTATAAGTAAATATACCGAAGTGAATGCCCCTCTTGAATAAACAAAAAAATACTGTAAGTGTAGCATTTTCAAGTTGTAATATATATACACACTTTTTTTTTTGTTAATCGTAAATAATATTTCTTTTTTTTTCATAACTTTTGTTCCTACTTTTTATGCAGATTTATTTTGTAATCGAAATTTCAAAGTGCTTCAAGGGCCGGTCACACTATCACACTACGACTCCTTAAATCTATGGTAAAAGAATTAATTATCCATTGCACCAGAAAAGTTAATCTTCAAATCAAACGGTAAACTTTACCGGCCAAATATAGCCGTTTAAACTGAGATTTAGTGCAAGACTGAAGTCATTTTTCTCGCGATTTTCAGATGTATAATATATACATTAATATTTTTAAAAAGAGCTATTTAAAAAAATATATTTTATAATAACTGTATATTGTATAAATTTAAAAGAAGAAAAAATCGTTTCTGTCACTAACCTAAAATCAAAATTTTGTTCACCTTATTTTTAGTCTCTATAAAAAATAATACATGATAATGTCACTTTTTTAATTTTTTAACTTTATTTTACATTTGTTAAATTAGTTCACAATGAAATTTCTCTATGCTGGATTTTCTGTTTAACAATATTTATTTCTCCAATGCGAGGCGGATGTTAATCGAACTTATATCTTATAAGTTCGATTAATTTAAAAGTTAAACATTATTTAAAATAAATTTTCGAATCATATGTACATTGAAACGTAAAACATGAAGGGGTAGAGATAGGGTAGGTACATAGGCCCATGACTGAAAATAAACCAATACGTAACTAAGAATTTTTGTATTCACTGAAGTTTTTTAAAAAAAATATATATAAATGCCTATTATGTTTAGCTTTCAATGTACGTGAGCATACTGAATGTATTGTGTATCATTCAAACACAGATAAAGATAATAGCTAAGTTCAGCCGAGCGCTCGCCTTTAATTGTCTACAGATACTTATGCCAGGAACTGAAAAGCTTTTGTGTCGTGCAAGGGTTTAATATAAGAATACATAAAAAGGTCACGCAGTTTGGAGGGGACCTTCTCTTTTTTTTTTTTCTTTTTTCAGTAAAAGAAATAAAGAAGAGAGAGTGTACCAGGCCTGGATCGATAAACAGAATAACCTCCTTCCAGGGAATTTTTAGAATAACTAGGAGGCGGTGAAAACAGCCGGAAAGCGGGAACTAAAATTGGCCGAAACCATTTTAAGAGGGAAAAGAGGTGAACTGTAAACGCCGGAAAATTTAAAGGTGTTCCACCTCCCTGTCCGGATTTACATTTAAATGAATCCCGCTCCTGTTTTTAAGAAGCAATATATTTTTCAAAGGGCCAACAAACAGGGCTCGCTATAAAGGACAAACAAACAGGTTTGGTTATAAATACAAAGGGCATTAGTTAAAGCGCTCTTTATCATGTTGGCCTTGGCTAGGGTCTCCTGCATAATAATAAACTATTTTGGGAAGTAGTTTACAACATTGGCTTAAATAAAATATTGTATCCTGAGTTCATTCTTAACTTATTATTACAATGAATAAGGGGAAAAAAGGAATAGTAATTTGTATTTAATGGGGAATCCTCAAAAGTGCCAAATAGACCAAAACTGTTGGCCATCGGTCTGGAGGCGTTGGCTCTCCCCGATCGGTTTTTCCCAAACATCAAAGAGATTGTGAAATGCGATTGTCGAACACCTAAATTCCATCCCCACAGGTGACGAACCATTTGCCCAACAGTTCCTTATTTTTTTTTAATAGGTGAAAGTCTTAATATTACTTTTAACTATCTAGATTAACCTCTGATGAAACCCTGCAAAGTGGGGAAAAATGCTATTTACTAATAAATAATGTTTATGCCATTTGTATTTTTTCTTGACCACTTTCCTAAAATTAATTATGTACATACGAATATTTGTATAGCAGAGTAATAATATAAATCTATGACAGTTATGGGCAATATGTATCAGTGATCTCAGAATCCATTAAAACGATACTTATACGGAACAATAAAAACGAAATGAAAAAAAAAAATAATTGTAAAATTAAGTAAAGTGATCAGAGAAAAAATACAATTAGAAAAATACAGTTAAAAATATAATTAGAAAAAATACAATTAAGGATTAAATTTTAATCTTCCAACATGCAGGTTTTTATTTGAACTATAAATGATTTGTGAATTGATAACGTTCAGTTATTAATTTAATTAATAAGTATTATTATTAATTAATTAAGAAATTGTTCACCAATTTTTCCAAATCAGCTAAATTTCGTCATTATGATTCTCCTTTTGTGTTCATCATTCTGATATTATTTCAAGTTTTTTGTATTTTATTACTTTGATTAACAATATCACAAATTTAGTAGGAAAACAACCTTTTCAGTTAAAAAAAAAAAATCAGAAAAATTATTAAAATTTATTTGTAAATTCAGCAACACTAAATTCGGATAAAAATTAAATATGAATCAGATAATAATAAAGACTTTTATACAGAATGTATAAATAATATTTATAACATCATTTGAGCTAATTTTTCAAAACTGGAAAACTATAATTGAACTAAATCTGCCTCATATAATCATCATAATAGAGGCAAAAATAAAAATATTGATAATCAACTATAAATACTAAATAAAGTATCGATAACTGATATACAAAATTATAACTAAAATGTTAAATCTCTATTTTCTGAAATGATTTTTGTGATTTTGAAACGTGATATGTAATATAAATGATGTGATTGATGAGGCTGGGTTTCAAATATTTTTATCCTAAGTAGTTCAAAAATAATTCTATATAAAATGAAATTTCACGTTCAAATATCGTATTGTATATTTTATAAACACGAGATCAATTAAAATAATACTATTGAAATCACATGACACTAACATTCTGTTCAAAAGTCAGGGAAAAAGATTTGATTGTGAAATCCGATATCTTTAGTGCCTCTGATCTCGAAAATATTTTCCCACTTCAAAATAAGAATCAAGGATACTGTAGCAACGGGGAATAAAAATGGAGGCTGATCCAGCAGCAAAAAAATTATTTTTGCATTCTTTCCCATAAAGAAAAAATTGAACCTCATTTTCACTTAGAAAAAGGTTTAATTTTTAGGTAGATTATAATGGACAAAGTAAATATAGTGTAATTAAGTGTAAATGTAGTGTTTAAGAAGTACGCCCTGACAAGTTTATTATAGTCAATAAAATAAAATTAATATCCTTTTAAAAAAATAGTTTTATTCTAGTGGCGTTTTTCAATTTGAGAAGATTTATGAAAACAGAATGGTTTTATTACCAGTGAAGTTATTAAATTTGAAATCATCTGTGAAAATCTCATGCTTTTATGAACAAAGAATGGATTTATCTCATATAAAGTTTTGAACATATTTCTTTATTTTTATTGTCGGAATACAGTCAAATTAATTTTTAAAAAAGCAGACAGTGAATAAAATTATGTTTTAGGCAGGACCTTCCACAAGTAATGTGATGTAAGGAATGACCGCTTTTAAACTAAATATTTGTATATTATTTCTTTGATACAAAATACAATTAATACTCAAAGCATAGTCCATTGCTACCTACCGTATATAGCCATGTGCTCGATCCCACGGTGATACCATTATTTGGGATGGTTGTCAAAGTTCTCTTGGGCTGCAATTTCTACTTCCACAAAATTATAAAATTTGTTCTCTTGAATGAAATAGGCCATGGATCGAAACAAGTAGTAATCCGATGGTGCGAAGTCTGAACTACAATGCGAGTTCTGAACTACATGGTGAATGAGGCAGCAGTTCGAACCCATGAAGTTCTTTAAACTTTTCTTTGGTTCGACGTGGAGTGATTGCAGATTGCTGAGGAGTAAGTTCGTGAGGGACCAGTCTACTGTTCTTTTTCACCTTCCCCATGGAGAGTAGATGGCGTCTAACAGTATCTTCCGACACACAGCCTTCCAACGTCAATCTCAACTGCTAAATTTCTCAAACTAACGCCACGCTGTGCGCTGATCAAGGACACCTTCTTCTTTATATTTAATAATTTCAGGAATTCACACACAAGACTGAAACGACAAGAAACTGCTCGTAGATTCCGATTGCTACAACATTTACTTGACAAACGCTCTTAACTTCCCATTCACTACAATAGATTAGTTATACACTACAATAATCAGACCAATTTGGACATATGGAATTGAGCTCTGGGGCTCCACCAAACCATCAAATTACTCCCGCATCCAATCCAAAATACTACGTAAAATCCTTGAAGCTCCTTATTACGTTACAAATATACTCATTCGCAAAGACCTTAACATCCCATTCGTTGCAGATTTGGCCCAAAACAGATCTGCGCCTTTTCATTCCAAAATCCTTAACCATCCATTAATTCTTAATCTTTCATCCTTAACAATCCCTGATAATCCTCCGAGGCGTCTGAAAAGAAGATGGCCACGGGACCTTCTAATTTAAATTAATGTTTGAAGTACCACCAATGGGTGGTTCCTTCCCAAGATTTTCAAGTGTATATGAAACATACAACATATTTACTTATTGTATTATTTTGTACAGTTGTAAATTACATTAAATAAATTTAAAAAAAAAAGAATTTCAGGATTTGCTTCAGCGGCTGTAGAATTTATTTTTTCCATTAACGCCTTAAATATTTTATTTTTTCCATTAACGCCTTCTTTGAGACAAATAACGAAACTGAGGCTTATTTTGAAGAAGTCTAATGGGATTAAACAAGATTAAATAATGCTCTAAAGGGATTATAAAGTATTGGTAAGTATTAAATATAACAAAAATATTTACAGTCCTTTGAAATCTTGAATTTGATTTTTTTTTTATAAACCCCATTAATATGATTTTAATGGTTGCTAAGCGTTTTTTATATAACCTAATAATGTTATAAAAAATCCTTTTATTACATTAAAATATCATAAGTTTAATATTGTTTTGTTACTATTAGCTGATGGTATATTGATTCATTAAATTAATTATATATAATTAGAACTGCTTAGCCATTGATGACATTAGATTAGAGGGAGGGGGGAGATGAGATTACACAGACAGACGGATATAGAGCGGCCGATTGGACGACTTTACATGTCATTTGAATAAAATGGTTAGCATACCATTATCACTCTGTTATCAGGATCTCTGTTAGTTCCCAATCAGCTCCTACTCTACTATCGATATAAGCAATTAATTAACTACATTATTTCTGATGACAAGTCATTTTGGGAACAGATTAAAAAAAAAAAATGATTTTTCAATTGTTGTACCATATAACCACCGAGATAAATTTTGATCGATTTAATTTTTTTATCTAACCTGCCACAGTATATTCGTATCTTAATAAGGGAAAAGCGAATAGCAAGATCGAAGTGGCATAGGACCAGATATCCAACTGACAAAACGTATTACACCAAATTGACTAACAAACTTAAAGCAGAAATTAGAAAATTCAAAATTCAAAATTTACTTAACTT